>NC_091432.1:155359524-155634751 GCF_964237555.1 Oryctolagus cuniculus
GACTGTCATCAAGTGTCTGACTTTCCTGAAACTCAGCTTAAAAAATGCTGGTGAACAATGTTATATAAACTAAGGTACTTAGCAAAGTGCCTAACACAGTGGGTGCCCAATTATTGCTAATTTCTTTTCTCCTTTATTCATGACACATGTTGATAGTATAAGGCGTCTTTCAGAATGAATATCATGTGCAAATTTAAAATGCATAAAATATGGGGTGCCAGCACCCTGGCGCAGTAGGTTAACCCTCTGTCTGCAGCGCCCGCATCCCATATGGGAGCCGGTTCTAATCCCAGCTGCTCCTCTTCTAATCCAGCTCTCTGCTTTTGCCTGGGAAAAAGAAGACCCAAGTCCTTGGGCCCCTGCACCCACTTTCCCTCTGTTTCTCTCTCTCACGGTCTGTAACTCTACCTCTCAAATAAATAAATAAAATCTTTTAAAAAAAAAGTGCGAAAAATAAAAAAAAATAATGCTAGATAACTGAGTCATTCATGAAATCTTCAGTTAGTTGGCTCTTTCTAGCACTTATTTTTCTCTTGTCTCTCAGTTTTCTCACCTGGAATGAAAAAGCCCAAGTCCTTCAGCAACTGAAGTACTTGTTCCATGAAGTATAAGTGTGGTTCGCTTTCTAGGGAGACTGTGATAGGTTAGATGGTGTTTCCTTTCAAATAATAAGAAAATCAACTGTCTCACAACAAGTCACTGAGATTTACTCCCTAAAAATAACATCGGTTCATTATTTCTCATGATTCTGTGGGTTTGCTGATCTTTGCAAATGGAATTTCTTCTCAGGATTGTGGTCTCAGGGCAGTGCTACCATCTAGGGGAACCTGGAGCCACTGAGGGCTTAGGCTCAGGACCTTAAACCATATCACTTTTGCCACATTTCATTGGCCACAAGTTCAGCTCCAGTTCAAGGGAGCAGAGGATACACTCACCTTTGCATGAAGTCTGTTGCAAAATTACATTGCAAAGTGGTGTGCATGGAGTGGGAGGGGCTTGTGGTCATTATGCAATCTACAAGATCAAGTTTCTTAGTTTTAAAGAAGGTGAAGAAGATGGTATCTATCCGTTTCCCAGCACTGTCACAGGCACTCATCCAATTTTTCCCTTTCTTTCCTTTAAGAATCATTCTAAGCAGAATGTGAAGGTGCTGTTAAGCTCTGACGGCACTTGGGCTTACTGTCAGTATTTACAATGCACACTTTGAAGGAACACCTGCAATTGCCTGAAGCTACTAATACAGGCTTGTGTAACAATCTGGTGTGACAAGAGGCCCTGTTCAATCTGAATTTCAGACAGCTGCAAATAATGTACAAGTTTGTCTTCCCTTGCGCCATTCTAGAATTTTATTATGAGCATTCCAACCTAGATATTTAATTTTTGAAAATGAAATTGTATTTACTTTTACTCATTTCTTTCTTCCTATGTCTTTACACTTAGTTCTAACTCATTCTTTTAACAGCTTCACGGTATTTCAGGTTATATTTAAACACCTTCTGATGGCTGTTTGGACTACTTGTAAATTTTCTTTGTCACAAAGAGTGCTGGGCCCAGCATTGTGGCACAGCAGGTTAAGATGCCAGCTGTGATGGCGGCATCCCATATGAGTACCCGTTTGAGTTGTGCTGCTGCACTTCCAATCCAGCTCCCTGCTGCTGTACCTGGGAAAGCAGCAGAAGATGGCTCAAGTGCTTGGGCCCCTGCAAACCTTGTGGGAGACCTGGATGGAGTTCCCGATGGCTGACACTGGCTTGGCTCAGCCCCAACTGTAGCCACCACTTGAGAAATGAACCAGTGGGTAGAAGATCTCCTTCTCTTCCTCTAACTTTGTTTTTCAAATAAGCTAATTAAACGTAAAAAAAAAAAAAAAAGCATAGAGTGCCATAGCATGTCTGAGGGTACTCCCAAAACTTCATAGAACATGGAATTAAAGAATAAGTTTGGAGTCTGGCATTATGGCAGAGCAGGCTAAGCTACCACTTGTGACACCGGTATCCCATATTGGAGTGTTGGTTCCAATACCAGCTGTTCTGCTTCTGATCTAGCCCCTGTTAATGCACCTGGGAGGGCAGTGGAAGATGGCTCAAATGCTTGGGTCCCTGCAACCTATGCGGGAGGCCAGGATGGAGTTCCTGGCCTCTGGTACAGACCTGGCTGTTCCAGTCATTTGGGGAGTGAACCAGGGGATGGAAAATTTCTCTCTGTCATTCTGCCTTTCAAATAAATAAATAAGGAAATAAGGAAATTTTTCTTTAAAAATTGGTAAATTAATTTTGGTACAAAAATTGTTGAAATCCATGCATAGGTAGGGTCTTCAAAAAGTTCATAGAAATGCATATTATGAAAAACTATGCATAAATTTCAAATTGTTTTTATACCAAAATAAACTTTTAAAATTCCGTTTTCCATAAGCTTTTTGAGGTACCTTTGTATTATTTAACAAATATATTTGCATATTTTTGAAGTATAAAGTCTTAGGGCTGAAAATATGATTTAAAAGGATATGCTGGTGGCCGGCGCCATGGCTCACTAGGCTAATCCTCTGCCTGTGGCGCCGGTACCCTGGGTTCTAGTCCCGGTCGGGGCGCAGGATTCTGTCCCGGCTGCTCCACTTCCTATACAGCTCTCTGTTGTGGCCCGGGTAGGCAGTAGAAGATGGCCCAAGTCCTAGGGCCACTGCAACCACGTGGGAGACCTGGAAGAAGCTCCTGGCTCCTGGCTTAGGATTGGCGCAGCTCTGGCCTTTGGGGCCAGTTGGGGAGTGAACCAGTGGATGGAAGATTTTCTCTCTCTCTCTCCCTCTCTCTCTCTCTCTCTCCTTCTCTCTCTGTGTAACTCTGACTTTTAAATAAATAAATAAATTCTTTTTTTTTTTTTAATGATACGCTTTGAAACCAGATTATTAAAATGCTGTTAAGAAACCATCACTGGGATTTATGTACTGAAAATACAACCGTGCTTCTTTTCTTTTTCTTTTTCTTTTCTTTCTTTTTTTCTTTTTTCTTTTCTTTTTTTTTTTTTTTTTTTGACAGGCAGAGTTAGTGAGAGAAAGAGAGAGAGAAAGGTCTTTCTTTTCTGTTGGTTCACCCCCCCAAATGGCCGCTACGGTGCTGCGCTGATCCGAAGCCAGGAGCCAGGTGCTTCCTCCTGGTCTGGACTGGAAGAGGAGCAACCAGGACAGAATCTGGCGCCCCAACCGTGATTAGAACCCAGGGTGCCAGTGCCGCAGGCAGAGGATTAGCCAAGCGATCAGCGGCGCCGGCCAACAACCATGTTTCTTTAAAAATAAAAAAGAAGCCATTACTGGGGCTGGTGCTGTGACACAGCGGGTTAAGACACTACCTGCAGTACCAGCATCCCGCATAGGCCCCAGTTAAAATCCTGGCTAGTCCACTTCCAATCCAGCTCCCAGCTAATGCACCTGGGAAAGTAGTAAAAGATGGCCTCTCTGCCACCCACAGAAGACATAGATGAAGCTACTTGCTCTTGGCTTCAGCCTGGCCAAGCCCTGGCTGTTGTGGCCATTTGGGGAGTAGACCATCCACATCCCCATTTGGGGATGGAAGACCTCTCTCTCTCTGCCTTTCCTTCTCTCTCTGTGTAACTCTGACTTTCAAGGAAATAAATGAATCTTTAAAAAAAATGTCACCTGAGGCCGACACCGTGGCTCACTGGGTTAATCCTCCGCCTGTGGCGCCAGCATCCCATATGGGTGCCGGATTCTAATCCCGGTTGCTCCTCTTCCAGTCCAGCTCTCTGCTGTGGCCCAGGAAGGTAGTGGAGGATGGCCCAAGTGCTTGGGCCCCTGCACCTTCAAGGGAGACCAGGAGGAAGCACCTGGCTCCTGGCTTCAGATCAGCGCAGCGCTGTAGCAGCCATTGGGGGGTGAACCAATGGAAGGAAGACCTTTCTCTCTGTCTAACTCCATCTGTCAAATAAATTAAAAAAAATAAAATAAAAAAGGTCACATCCACTTTCTTGGCTAAAATATCAGTTCCCATTCTGCCATCCTTAGTTTGACCTTGAATGGTGGAGCAGTATCCTAAGACCATGTTAGGTCAGGAATTGAACCAGTGTCCACATGGCCCAGAAGCAGGCTTGAAAATCCAGAAAGCCAGGGTAAAACGTAGACAGAGAAGAAAACATAAGGGGAAAGAATGGGAAGAGGAAGAAAGAGATATAGAGGCAAAGAACGAATCAGCAAATAAAGCGCTGTTCACATTGCTGAACATCACCAGTGGTGCCCCAGGACCGTTTCATTTCTGATTGTTCATCCTCCTAAGGGGAACTCCTTCCAGACAGGACAATGTCTCATTCATCTTTGTTTCCCCGTGTCCAGCATGATGCCTGACAAACAGTCTGTGTTCAGGAATTATGTGTTGGCCTAAAGCAGACCACAGTAAAGTACTAATGAACGTTTTAAATTTTAAATTCCATGGCTAGCCCTAGGCATAGGCATATTCAGAGCCAGAAGATTTTTATAGACAAGTTTTCATTGGACTGAGGGGCTTGTGAAAGATACAGACTCCTGTCCCCACTGTAGAAATTCTGATACAAGAGATCTGGGTGGAGTGGGTGAGGCCTGGGAATCTGTAGGTTCAACACCTGCCTCAACTGTTGCAGATACAGCTGGTGAACCAAAGGCAGCTTGTAAATTAGTACATCAGATGCCTTACGAATTTGGAATTGCTTTGGCCATTTAGACGGTAAGTGTCCTGAAGCTGCATCTGAAAAGAACAGAGGACTACCCTGTCATGTAAATCTGTCAATGAGATGACGCTAAGATGTTTGTCACCAAGCTAGATCCCAAATCTTGGTATGTCTGGCAAGGCTCTGACAACTCCCAGTCCCTAAGGTTGTGAGAACTCCAACAGGGAAGATGTGTGGACACAAATCGAGAGGAACTTACTTGTCTTTTTGTTTGTTTGTTTGTTTTTAAGATTTATTTATTTATTTGAAAGTTAGAGTTACAGAGAGAAAAGGAGAGATCGAGCTTCCGTTGCTGGTTCACTCCCCCAGGCGGTTGCAACAGCCAGGCTGGGCCAGGCTGAAGCCAGGAGCCAGGAGCTTCTTCCAGGTCTCCTACATGAGTAGCAGGGGACCAAGCACATGGGCCATCCTATGCTGCTTTTCCCAGGTCATTAGCAGGGAGCTGGATCAAGAGTGTTGCAGTCGAAACACAAACCCACGCCCAAATGGGACGCCAGCATTGAAGGCGGCAGCTTTACTTGCACAGGTTTTTTCCCTCCTATTATTCCCACTGCATAGATAAGTAAACTGAGGCCCAGAGTGTGCTTACAACACGCCAGCAACTCCCAGGTGGTAACAGCAATGCTGTTGTTAGCTTAGATCACTGTTGTCCTCACTGACTCAACAGGACAATACAATACCATAAAAATACGCACGTGGTGGCAGTGAGCATCCTATTCCACTCCGGCTACCCTTCTTTGACCTGCGATTGGAGTCACACTCCTTTCCACCCAGGAGGTAGCTGAGGCCAAAAGGTATTGTGACAAATCCACACGGCTGTAAAAGGCAGCTCGTGGAGGTGGAGTCCAGATTCTCCGACTCCACCGTCAAAAGCTCAGGCGAGGCTTCGGTGGCAGGGCCCCGTGCAAACCCAGAACGAAAGCCCCGCCTGCCATGGAGCGCTTGCAGGTAAACTCCCGGCCCCCAGGCCGGTGGGACTCCCGAGCCTGAGGCGAGTCGCCGCCGGATCTGAGGCTGGTTGTGGGTGGGGCCCGGGGCACCAGTATCTAACTCGGATCTAGAATAGTTAGGATTTACGAAATACCAGCTTTCCCCCCCTCTAGTCTCCACCCGCAGATGATTATCACTCCGAGGTTTCTGACTTCCGCAGGGCACCCTACTAAAGGGCAAGACCCGGAGACCCCGTTCCCGGAGCTGGAATGGGGCCAGAGCGGAGGTGGAGTCAGAGCGGAAACCTAACGGGGGTCAGGGGTTCGGCTTGGGGTGGTGGGGAATCACCCCGGAGAGAAGGCAGCTCGGTGGCTCTGCCCCGGGCCGGAGGGAGAGGAGTGGCGACGAGAGAAGGCGCCCTTCTGAGCCACCCGGGTCACGGCCCGCGGGCGGGTCCCGGACGCAGACCAGCTGGGGTCGCGGCCTTCGGCGGCGGCGGCGGCGGCGGCGGGAGAAGAGCCCAGGCCGCCGTGCGGGTGCGCCTCGCACCGGAGACCCGGAGCGATGAGAGTGCAGGTGGAGGTAAATGCCGGCCCTGGGGCAGTCGGCGCCCTTGCCCAACTCCGCGTCCCCCCGCGCTCGCTGCCTTGAGCCCCGTCCCGCGCACCCACGCGTCGCGGGGCACGAAGGGAAGTGTGCGGGCTTGGGGAGGGCGCGCGCCCCCGGCTGCCGGGAGCGGGCGGGCCGCGCCGGGGAGAGGAGTAGCTCGCTGAGGCAGGGGACGGGAGTGCAGAGCTGCCTGGCCTTGCCCCGTGCTAAGGCGGCCAAGCCTCGCGCGGCTGTCGCTTACCTGCCTTGGCAGGACTCGCAAACCTGGGTCTGAGTGAGTACGGCTGACGGAGCGCGGGGTGCCCAGGCCTAGCGCGGGAAGCTTGAGGAGTGAGAGCTCGCTTCCGCCTGCCCTGGTGGATAGGAGCGTGCAGGCTGGAGCCTGGCAGCCTGTTAGTATCCTAGCTCCATCACTGCTTATGCTCCTGAGCAAGTTACTTCACCTCTTTGCTTCGGCAGGAGAAACGGAATAATACTATTTATAATTGAGATTGGAACCCGGGTCAGTGCTTAAAACGTTGAGAGCAAGGATGTTCCAGCACACACATGACTGTGATCATGTGTGGATGCCAAAGTGGGAAACGGGTTCTTAGATGTCGTATCCCCACTGCACAAATGTGGCTGTTTGATTTTGTCATCTGCTCTGCATTTTTCCATGCCTATAAAGCATGAGATATTTTGGCTTGATTGGCACCTGAACTTGACTGGAAGAGTCTGTTTGGCCTTTTCTTCTGTTTCTCACCGGGGGCTAGTGACATTTGGGATGCAGCTTATTATTTAGGTGTGTTTATATACAAACGCATTTATGGTTCTGATTTGTGCATCTGTTTTTACATAAATGGAATGCTACCATATGCATTGATCTATAGTTTGAGTCACGTACCAATGATTCCTGTAGCTTATTCTATGTCAGTACACATTGATGCTTTCTGGAATCGAATGCTCAGACGAGCAGGAACAATCACGAGCATACACACAGCATTTTCTTGTGACCAGTCACTCTTCTAGAATCACTCAACCCATAGTTACTGAGTGCCAACTATGTTCTAAGCCCAGTTTCAGAAACTGAGAATATACAGTGAACAAAACTTTTATTTTTTGAGATATAGAGGGATGGTGAGCTGCTTCTTGAGGAAATTGGCTCAGCTTCAGTTTTAGTTTGATTTTCCTTTCCTACGTTACAAACATCATACAATCAAACCTCAGTCTCTCTTGGTGTAAAATCATAACCATTAAAAATTGAGCTCCATACTTTGTGTGTCAGTAGACCAACACAGCTGTGCCAAAGAGCTGTAGAGATAGATAAAATGTGATATATATAAATGTGATATATAAATAATTATAAATAATAAGTAAAAATATAAATGTTATATATTCAACTGCAAAAAGAAAATTGAATTCTGACACATACTACAAAATAGACTAACATTTATGACACCTCGCTAAATGAAATAAGCCAGTCACAAAAAGACAAATACTGTATGATTCCATTTATGAGGTATTTAAGGAAATCAGAGTCATTGGTGTTGCCAAGGTTCAAGAGTGGGAAATGGGGAGTTGTTTAATGGTTATAGAGTTTCAGTTTTGCAAGATGAAAAGGTTCTGGAAAATGATTGCGCAACAATGCTAATGTACTTAACACTGTGCACTTAAAAATGGTTAAGACAGGGCCAGCATTTGGCATAAGGATTAAAATGCTTTTGGGATGCCTGCTTCCCATATCAGACTGCCTGGATTGAAGTCCCAGTTCTACTCCTGATTCCAGCTTCTGGCTAATATACACCCTGACTGGCAGCAGATAATGGCTGAAGTGATTGGGTTCCTGCCACCCCCAAGAGGAGCTAGGTGGAATTCTGGGCTCTTGGATTTAGCTTTTCCAGCTCTGGCAACAGAGTGCCCCTGGAAACTTTTTTTGGCTTGACTTGGTACCTAGCATGCATTTTCTAAGCCTCCCTTGTTGGCGGCAGCCCAATACTGTTTTGATGAGTGTTGCATTTCCGTATCTCTGGGAAGAGGTTTCTCAGTTATTTAGAATAGATAAACTCCAAGACTACTTCAGAATGCCACAACCGATAAGGCAGTTGGAAGCAGTAAGAAGTAGTCATTTCATCTTGTCAGTACATCTTCAGTGGAAATGAAGACTTTGCCCAGGATAATGTACAGTCTGTCCCCAGCTGTGGTGGTCACCCTGCATTGTCCCTGCTCCCTTGGGTTCACAGCCCTAATATAATGCAGATAGGTCCTCCGCCTCCTGCTGCCTCCAGATCTTCTCCAAACAGTCCAGAACGGGATGGCGGCCAGATAGCCCAGGATTCCAGCTGTGCTTTGTGTTTTGACTGGTGAGACTAACCTGGTGCACTTCATTGTTCTTTATTCTTTCACTACTCTCTCAACTCTGTGGTCATCACACAGAATTTCCTCCTAGGCAGACTCAAAGCCCAGTGGGATGAATAACTGGGCAACTGAAGTGCTCCCCTTGTTTGACTGATTTGAACTAGGAGATCTTTATAGATAGTCCATTCTGAGCAGAGCACATGGCCTGGGGCAGGAAACATTCCTGTTTGTCAGAAATTTGTGCTTTTTGTGGCAGGTGTGCTGGGTGACCTTGGAGGAAACACACTGTTTCTTGGGATCACTACCACCCTATGTGCAAATTTTTTAAGAAAAGATTTGTTTACTTATTTGAAAGGCAGAGTTAGAGAGACGCAGAGGCAGAGAGAGAGAGAGAGAAAGAGGTCTTCTATCTGCTGGTTCACTTTGCAAATGGCTGCAACAGCTGGAGCTTGGCTGATCTGAAGCCAGGAGCCAGGAGCAGGCGCTTCCTCCAGGTCTCCCACATGGGTGCAGGGGCCCAAGCACTTGGGCCATCTTCTACTGCTTTCCCAGGCCATAGCAGAGACCTGGATTGGAAGTGGAGCAGCCGGGACTTGAACCGGCACCCATATGGGGTGCAGGCACTGCAGATGACAGCTTTACTCACTATGACACAGCGCCAGCTCCCCTTATGTGCACATTTAACATTCTCCTTCTTCATACTCCCTAGTGTTGGGGTGTACCTGTGTATGGGCCAGAAAGACGTGCACAAATTGCCCATGAAGACCAAAGAGAGTTCGGTCTTGGCAAAGCTTTTTTCTTGTGGTTAGGTCATAGAGTCTGAAAATCTTATGCTGTATTTGAAATGTATATCATGATCTTTCCTTTTTCACCTGTTGGGAATGAAAAAGAATCCAGATACTGGGAATTCTCTAGAATTATTCTAGAAAAATTCTCTAGAAATATTAGCAGGGGAAAAGAAAAGGATTGAAAGGAACTGAGTCAGAGAACATACTTTTATTGCTAGCTGTATGCCTTCCTGGCCTCATGAAAGTTATCTCAATTCCCTATCTATAAGGAAAATGCCTCCATTTGCTGGCCTCCTCTTTCTAAGAACTGTAACTCTGCTGGCCTCAGTCCCAGGCAAGTGTGCCAGATTTCTTTTCTTCCATCTCCTCCCTTCTCTTCCTCTTTCCTCCTTTATTCTTTGTTAAAGAAAATATAGACAGACTCTCCCTCCCTCCTTCCTTCCTTTCTTTCCTTCCTTCCTCCCTCCCTCCTTCCCTCCCTCCCTTTCTTCCTTTCCTTCTTTCTGATTTATTTATTTGTTTGAAAGTCAGAGCCGCAGAGAAGGAGAGGCAGAGAGAAAGGGAGAGAGACGGAGAGAGAAATTGATCTTCCATCTGCTGGCTCACTCCCCAAATGGCTGCAACAGCCAGAGCTGGGCTGATCTAAAGCCAGGAGCCAGGAGCTTCTTCCAGGTCTCCCATGTGGATGCAGGGACCTAAGGACCTGGACCATCTTCTGCTGCTTTCCCAGGCACATTAGCAGGGAGCTGGATTGGAAGAGGAACAGCCGGGTCTTGAACTGGTACCCATATGGGATGCCGGCACTGCAGGCAGCAGCTTTATCTGTTAAGCCATGGCACTGGCCCCAGTCATTCTTTCTCTAATGGGATGTGTTTTAGTTTTTCAATTTTGCCAGTTGATTCAAAAGATTTTTAAAACCATATTTGAAAGAGTTATACAGAGAGAGGAGAAGTAGAGAGAGAGAGGTCTTCCATTCGATGGTTCGTTTACTCCCCAATTGGCCACAATGGCGAGAGCTGTGCTGATCCGAAACCAGGAGCTTCTTCCGAATCTCCCACGTGGGTACAGGGGCCCAAGGACTTGAGCCATCTTCTACTGCTTTCCCAGGCCATAGCAGAGAGCTGGATCAGAAGTGGAGCAGCCGGGACTCCAACTGGCGCCCATATGGGATGCTGGCGCTTTAGGCCAGGGTGTTAACCTGCTGCGCTACAGCACCGGCCCTAAGTCCGTATCTTGTATCCATGGCTTGGGTTTGAGTCCTGGCTCTAATTCTGATCCAATTTCCTGCTATTGTGCACCTTGGGAGACAGTGGGTCTCTGCCACTCATGTGGGAGACCCGGATTGAGTTCCTGGCTCTTGGCTTCAACCTGGCCCAGCCCTGGCTGTTGTGGATATTTGGGAAATGAGCTAGTAGACAGAAAATCTCTCTCTGAGTTTCAAATTAAAAATAAATAAATAAATAATATTTTTTAAAATGTTTCAAAAAAAGTGTATGATGAACAAAACACATCTGATGTCTTATTTCTGCCTGTATGCTGTTATTTACTTATTTATATTGATTTTTTTTCTACTGTGGGTTTTTTCTTTCTGTTTGTGCCCCCTCCCCTCCTTTTTGTGGAAAAGTTTAACAACTGCACTGAATTCACAAGTCATATAATTCACCCATTTGAAGTGTGAAATTCAATGGTTTTTAGTACGAGGTACTTCAAAATGTTTATGGAAGATGGAATTAAAAGATACATATATTTTGGTGCAGGGAAATTGAAATCCTTGCATATGGGAGCTCTTCAAAAAGTTCATGGAGGACCGGCACCGCGGCCCACTGGGCTAATCCTCCGCCTAGCAGCGCTGGCACACCGGGTTCTAGTCCCGGTTGGGGCGCTGGATTCTTTCCTGGTTGCCCCTCTTCCAGGCCAGCTCTCTGCTATGGCCTGGGAGTGCAGTGGAGGATGGCCCAAGTACTTGGGCCCTGCACCCCATGGGAGACCAGGATAAGTACCTGGCTCCTGCCATTGGATCAGCGCGGTGCACAGGCCGCAGCACACCAGCCGCGGCGGCCATTGGAGGGTGAACCAACGGCAAAGGAAGACCTTTCTCTCTGTCTCTCTCTCTCACTGTCCACTCTGCCTGTCAAAAAAAATAAATAAATAAAAAACAAAAAGTTCATGGAAATATGTATTATGAAAAAGCTATGTGTAGATTTCAAACTTTTTTTGTGCCCAAATAAACTCATCTGTTAATCTCATTTTAAGATTTATTTATTTATTTGAAAGAGTTACACAGAGAGAGGAGAGGCAGAGAGCGAGAGAGAGAAAGAGAGCAAGAGATCTTCTATCTCGAACCGGCGCCCAAATGGGATGCCGGTGCGCTAGACCAGGGTGTTAACCTGGTGCGCCACAGCGCCAGCCCCTGTTAATTCCATTTTCCAAGAACTTTTTGAAATACCCTGATATATTCACAGAAGTGTGCACCCATCATCAGAGTCAATTTTTTTTTTTTTTTTTTTTGACAGGCAGAGTGGACAGTGAGAGAGAGAGAGACAGAGAGAAAGGTCTTCCTTTTGCCGTTGGTTCACCCTCCAATGACCGCCAAGGCCGGCGCACCGTGCTGATCTGATGGCAGGAGCCAGGTGCTTCTCCTGGTCTCCCATGGGGTGCAGGGCCCAAGGACTTGGGCCATCCTCCACTGCACTCCCGGGCCACAGCAGAGAGCTGGCCTGGAAGAGGGGCAACCAGGAAAGAATCCGGCGCCCCTAGAACCGGTGCCGCAAGGCAGAGGATTAGCCTAGTGAGCCGCGGCGCCGGCCCATCAGAGTCAATTTAAAAACATTTATCATTCCCCCAATAAAGTCTACTTCTTTTAACTGTCATGACACTCTTATATTCAATTGCATGGATGCATCATAATTTACTTGCCCATTAATCAGTTGATGGATATTTGGGTTGTTTCTACTTTTTGGCTGTTAGGAATATTTGTGTACACGTTTTCCTATGGACATGTTTTTGTTTCTCCTGACTGGCCAGCTAGGAGTGAAATTGCTGGGTGGTATGTAACTCTGTGTTTAACCTTTTGAGGAACTGCCCAGCTTTTTTCCAAAGCAGTTGTACCATTTTTTATTCCTACCAGCAATTTCTGATATTTCCAATTTCTCTTCCCCCTTTGCATTGTCTGACTTTTTTTTTAAATCTTAAACATCCTAATATGTTTAAAAGTATTCATCATTTTGATTTCCCTAATGTCTAATGATTCTGAGCATCTTTTCTTATGTGTATTGTCTATTTGTATATCTTCTTTGGAGAATTGTCTATTCAGATCCTTTGCATGGCACTTTATTAAGCTCTTGTGATTTGCTCTTGAAAAATATATGTATTCATGTCCACATCACAGTTGGCTCGTGACCCTTCCAATTTCTGTTTGGGTGTCAGTATTCCCACAAACCTGCTATGTGGCAGGGGTTTTCTGGGCATTTATGTGCTTGACTTCATTGATTACTATCTACCTAAGACTTCATAGGATTCCTGTAATGATCAGATATGTAGAAAAATGACTTGCAAACTCTAAAACACCATACTGCTTCAGGAATTGGTATTAGCACAAGTCTTGCAGATAAAGTGATGGTGAAGTGAAGGTGCTAACTGCTTGTACTCAAGTCAGACTGCCTATCCATTAATCCTTGTGTCACTTTTGTAAGATGTTGTGTCTCCTGAGCAAATTATTCAACCTCTCTAGGACTCACTATCCTCATTCATCGTGTGGGGATAATAACTGGCTCCAGGTACTCCCTGGCTGATTGAGTTAAAGTGCTTTGCATTGGGCGGTGGGTCCATAGCGAGAGCTGTTAATGTTAATGACTTTGGGTTGGACTTTGAATATGAAAGCATCTTCCTTCTTTCTGGAGAAAGTAGACCTCCACTGATCTTTTAAAAGGTCAACAGGCTTTTGTACTTTGAATCCTGTAATCTGCAAAGGAGAGACAATTTTCCTCCTAGATGAATTTAGGTTCACAGAGTACTTCACAGATCCTTGACCTAAAACAGCTAATCTTTTCTAACCTTTGTCACCACTGTTAGTGTCTAATTTAGAGGGATTTTAAAATAAAACAAACTAAACCAAGCCTCATTCTCTGTTCTTATCTGAACTAAAGGAGCTTGGCCCTTCCATCAGGCAGTTTTGCTCTTTGACCGCAAGGTCAAACAAGTAGATATTGTTGGATTGAACTAGAGAGGAGAGCCCAAAGTCTCAACATTTAAAATCCTAGCTGGGGTTTTTAGGACAGCCTGAAGAAAGGGAAGCAAAGAGGGAATCATGAATTGGCATTAGGCTTCATAGATTGGATTTTTCATTCCTACATAGAAGAAAGAGTTAGCTTTTTTTTTTTTTTAAGATTTATTTATTTTGAAAGAGTTACAGAGAGAGAGGAAGAGATAGATAGTGATAGAGAGACAGAAAGGGAGAAAGATCTTCCATCCACTGATTCACTCCCCAGGTGGCTGCAATGGCCAGGGTTGGGCCAGGTTAAAGCCAGGAGTCAGGAGCTTCAGTCCGACTCTCCTACATGGGTGCAGAAGCCCAAGGACTTGGGCCATCTGCTGCTTTCCCAGGTGCTGGAATTCAAACTAGTGGAGATGTGGGAATTCAAACCAGTGTACATATGGGATGCCAGCATTGCAGACAGTGGCTTAATCTATTACACTATAACACTGGCCCAAGAGGCAGCTTTTTTTTTTTTTTAAGATTTATTTATTTATTTGAAAGTCAGAGTTATGGAGAGGCACAGGTAGAGAGACAGAGGTCTTGCATCCACTGGTTCATTTCCCCAGATGGCAGCAACGGTTGGAGCTGCGCCGATCCAAAGCCAGGAACCAGGAGCTTCTTCTGGGTCTCTCATGCAGGTGCAGGGGCCCAAGGACTTGGGCCATCTTCTGCTTTCACAGGCCATTAGCAGAGAGCTGGCTCGGAGTGGAGCAGCTGGGACTCGAAGCGGCGCCCATATGGGATGCTGGCGCTGCAGGCGGCACCTTTACCCACTATGCCACAGTGCTGGCCCCTTTAAATGATTTTTAAAATTATTTATTTTGAGACCGAGCATTACAGACAGAGGGAGAGACAGAGAGAAAGGTCTTCCATCCTCTCGTTAACTCCTCAAATGGCTGCAACTACCAGAGCTGGGCTGAACCAAAGCCAGGAGCCAGGAGCTTCCTCCAGGTCTCCCACATGGGTGCAGGGGCCCAAGCACTTGGGCCATCTTCCACTGCTTTCGCAGGCCATAGCCAAGAGCTGGATCAGAAGAGGAACAGCCGGGTCTTGAACTGGTGCCCAGATGGGATGCCGACACTGCAGGCAGAGGCTTAGCCTACTATGCCACAGCGTCAGCTTATTTATTTATTTGAAAGGCAGAGTTAGAGGGAGACTCACACACACACACGGAGAGAGAGAGATCGAGAGAGAGAGAGAGAGAGATCTTTCATCTGCTGGTTCACTCTCCAGATGTCTACAAGAGGCAGGGCTGTGGTGGGCCAAAACCAGGAACTAGGAGCGTCTTCCAGGTCTCCCACGTGGGTGCAGGGGCCCAGCACTTGGGCCATGTTCCACTGCTCTGAAGGAAAGCCTTCTTGGGAAGCACTCTTATCTTAGAAACATTTTAAATAGAAACTGCGTCTTGTTGGAATGGCAGGCACTTGGGGTTAGCAAATATCCAGCTAAGAGCAGGGCTGATAGATGAAGGACCAGAAACCATGCACCTAGAGAGGGCCCTTCAAGGTCTGCTCAGAGCCTGTGCTGTTGGTGGCAAGGTGTGCCCTTTCATTCAGTGGGAGGGAAGATCTGCTGTGAAGGCCCATGGAGGAGAACACTGGGGCTCCAGTATGGTACCACTTTTGTTCTCTGACCTACGGATAATGATTTGTGGGTTTTTAAAAATTGTTTTATTTTTTTACGGCCTAGGTTGCATCTGGAGGTGGATAAGGTCAAGTATTCCTCTTTATAATGCAATCACCAAATGTTATGAGCATTTGAGTGACACATACTTAAGAAAAGCTTTTTTTTTTTTTGTTTAGTTCCTCCTATAATTGCCTTCTGGAGTCATTTCAAGGTCTCTTCCTTATGGATAGAAAATAATTCTTCTCATCTTATAATATCAGAGGAAATTAAATACAGAAGAAACTTCGTAATAATCAGAACCCAGAGGAAAAGGAAACCCGCTCTGTGGTCTGGTTCATCAGTGCCTTGGAGAGAGGCACTGTGTGTAGCTGTGCTCCCCTTTCCTTCCTGAACTGCAGTGAAGGGACACTCAGTCTCTAAACAACAGCGCTGGGGCTTGGACTGTCAAGTGCTGCAGCAAGAAACAGAATGGGGGCATTTTAGCCCAGGGTACGATGTTTTTGTCTGCCAAGTTCCATTGCTCACAGGATTGTTGGTATCCCACTGACAGGTGGCTGAGTCTCAACTTCCTGGCCCACTCTCATTCTATGAAAACAGCTTGTTTTCCTCCTAGGGTTGTAATGGAATTAGCTATTCAGGATGCGATTTTTTTCTGAATGAGAAATTGGTTTGGAGCAAATCTTTACATTATGATAAAAAACCTCTAAGATTTTCAAAATTTTTTAAATTAATGGCTCAAACATTTTTTCTTTAAATTAAAAATGTTAAGGTTATGGGGAGGTTGTTTAGCATAATGGTTAGGATGCCACTTGAGATGCCTTCATTTTATATTGGAATTCCTGAGTTCAAGTCCTGGCTCTAGTTCTGATACCAGTTTCCTGTTAATATGTATCCTGGGAGGCAGCACGTGGAGGCAGCTCAAGTAGTTGAGTCCATGCTACCAATGTGGGAGAACCAAATTGAGTTTCAGGTTTCTTGCTTCAGCCTTGTCCAGCCCTGGCTATTGTGGACATCTGGAGAGTGGACCAGTGGATAGAAGATCTCTCTGTGTCTCTACCTTTCAAATAAAATGAAAATTAAAAAAAAATTTAACTTAAAGATTGAAATAAAAGTATCAGTTTTTAATTTTTTTTAAATTTATTTATTTATTTGCGGGGCTGGTGCTGTGGCGCAGCGGGTTAATGCTCTGGCCTGAAGCGACGGCATCCCATATGTGCACCGGTTTGAGACCCGGCCGCTCCACTTCCGATCCAGCTCTCTACTGTGGCCTGGGATAGCAGTGGAGGATGGCCCAAGTCCTTGGGCCCCTGCACCCACATGGGAGACCTGGAGGAAGCTCCTGGCTCCTGGCTTTGGATCGGTGCAGCTCCGACTGTTGCGGCCATCTGGGTAGTGAACCACTGGATGGAAGACCTCTCTCTCTCTCTGCCTCTCCTCTCTCTGTGGAACTCTGATTTTCAAATAAATAAATAAATAAATCTTTTTTTAAAAAAAGAAACATTTATTTATTTGCAAGTCAGAGTTCCACAGAGAGAGGAGAGGCAAAGAGAGAGAGAGAGAGAGAGAGGTCTTTCATCCGATGGTTCACTCCCCAATTGGCTGCAACAGCTGGAACTGTGCAGATCTGAAGCCAGGAGCCAGGAGCTTCTTCCAGGTCTCCCACGTGGGTGCAGGGGCCCAGGGATTTGGGCCATCTTCTGCTTTCCCAGGCCATAGCAGAGAGCTGGATCAGAAGTGGAGCAGCTGGGTCTCAAACCAGCGCCCATATGGGATGCCCGTGCGTTAGGCCAGGGTGTTAACCCGCTGCGCCACAGTGCCAGCCCCTAAATTTTGAATTAAAATAAAACTAAAGTATTAAGATAAAAACCTTAAGATCAAAGATAAAGGCAGAGAGCATTATTAAGTGACAATGGGTAGAAATATCTTGGAAAAACAATCTCACAAAATATCCTATGTAATAAAGTTTTTGATACCTTCAGAGAAAACTCTTGGCCAGATATATCTAGGGGAACAATAAATAGTTGATCTTAGGGCGGCATTGTGGTATAGTGGGTTAATCAGCTGCCATGCATACCGGCATCCCATACGATGCCGGTTTGAGATCTGACTTCTCCACTTGTGATCCAGGTCTCTGCTAATGCATCTGGGAGAGCAGTGGAGGATGGCCCAAGTGCTTGGCTGCAGCGCCCATGTAGGAGACCTGGAAGAAGCTCTGGGCTTCTGGTTTTCACCTGGTTCAGCCCCAGCCTTTATGACCATTTGGCGAGTGAACCAATGGATGGAAGCTCTCTCTCTCACCCTCCTTCCCTCCCTCCCTGTCTCTCCTTTCCTCTCTCTAACTCTGCCTCTCAAATAAATAAAAATGAATCTTTAAAAAATAGATTAAAAATATCTCTTCTGGAGTTAGAATATTTGTATATGCTTATCAAATATTTATGGTCACAAAA
This sequence comes from Oryctolagus cuniculus, assembly GCF_964237555.1. Classification (NCBI taxonomy): domain Eukaryota; kingdom Metazoa; phylum Chordata; class Mammalia; order Lagomorpha; family Leporidae; genus Oryctolagus; species Oryctolagus cuniculus. The sequence goes on from NC_091432.1 coordinate 155,377,224, forward strand.
CATTTTCTTTTTCTCTCATGGAATGCTTTTGTTTTTTGGGCTATGTTTTAGCAAACACTGGTGAAATGCTTACACATGTGTCCAAGTAGGCTCTGGGGACACTGTAGTGTTTTCAGAGGCATGGTGTATGGTAGGTCTAAACAGCCATGACAGTGCAGTGCAGTGGAGCTCAGCGCATGTGAAAGGGGAAGTTGATTCACATTTGAGAGTTTCCAGAAACACTTTCCAGAAGCCATGAGATCTAAATTGGTGGAGAAAGGAAGAAGTAGAGCGTGTCCGGGGCTGAAGGAACAGCATGTAGACAATACTTGGAGGTGAATTCAGAGACTTCAAAGTAGTTCATTAAATGTGGAAAGTAGAGATTGAGATAAGGAGGGAGAAGAGGTGAGGCAGGAGAGGGAGCAGTCAAGGTGTGTCATGTGGTGGATTGTGAACCTTGTAAAGGGCTTCTAAGCTTTGTCCTAGAGACAGTGGAAAACCACTGGCAGGTTTTAGGGGAGAATGACTGTTCACTTATTCATTTCAAGATGATTATTGACTTTAACAGAAAAGAAATAATTGGAGGTAGAATGACCAGGAAGGCAATCTAGGCAAGAGGTTATAGTGACTTGTGTTGACATTAAATAAAGTAGAGGCATTGTAGATGCAGAGAATTGAGCAGATGCAAGAGATGTTTCAGAGGTGGAATCAGAAGGTCTTCATGGTTCTTGGAAGGGAAAGTGAGGATTGAAGGAAATCGAGAAGAACGCCTTTGGGGCTGGCATTGTGGCACAGTGGGTTAAGCTGCAGCTTTTGGCGCCAGGAGTGCTGATTCAAGTCCTGGCTGCTCTGCTTCTGGTCCAGTTTCTTGCTGATATGCCTAGGAAGGCAGTGGATGGTGGCCCAAGTACCTGGGCTCCTACCACCTATGTGGGAGACCAAGATGGAATTCCTGGATCCTTGCTTTGGCTTAGTCCAGCCCTGGTTGTTGGCAGCCATTTGAGCGATAAACCAGTGGATGGAAGGCCCCTCTCTGTCTCTTCCTATCTTTCTGTTGCTCTGCCTTTTAAATTAATTATTTAATCAATCTAAAAAGATTATGCCCTGGATTCTAACTTGTATACTTGGTACTTGTCGAGAGCACTTAGGGAATACAGCAGTAGTAGTAGCAGATTTTAGTGGTGGAAATGAGAGGTTAAATTTTCAGTAACACTCTGTTCCTTTTACTTTATTTTTTAAAAAGATCTATTTATTTGTTTATTTGAAAGCCAGAGTAACAGAGAGAGACACAGAGAGAACATCCATCTGCTGGTTCACTCCCCAAATGGCTGGAACAGCCGGGTCTGGGGCAGACCAAAGCCAGGAGCCAGGAATTCCATCCTGGTCTCCCATGTAGGTGGCAGAGCCCAAGGACTTCAGCCATTTTCTGCGGCCTTCCCAGGCACATTAGCAGGAAGCTGGATTGGAAGCAGAGCAGCCAGGACTCAAACCGGCTTTCAGATGTGGCATGCTGATGTCGCAAGCACTGGCTTAACACATTGACCATAGTGATGGTTTCTCTTGTTCCTTTCTCAGTACAATGAGGTAAACAGGTTAGATTTTTATATATCCAGTAAGTTGAGCTGCAAATGAGCAGACTGTTCTTAGTCAAGGGGCAATAAAAAATCATGAATCCTTGTCCTAACTTGTCCGCTCCTTTCTCTGCTATGACCTACTGCTTCTCCAACTAGGCATGATTTCTGTAAAACATAATCAGAAAACCAGAGAACTTTTGACTAAAATCTTTGGGGTAAAGTTTTCTAGTCTTCAGTTGTCTTTGTTGCTGTTCTGTATTGTTGTATTTTCAAAGTTCTGCTGCAGATAGTTTTAAGCATTAGAATGTGAACTCCATGCAGATGCATAGTTTGGCTTGGTCCTCTGGAAATAATGCTTTTTGATGGTTTGTTTCATTATGTTTTTAAAGTGGAGGAGTTTGGTCACCTCAAAAACCTTTTGGAAGGAAGTTGGTATAAATAATAAAACATACTGTTGCTCTCTGAAACAAAATGTATTATATTCAATGTATTCTTTAATGCTTACAAGTTGCTAGTAACTCATTTTTTGCTTATAACTCAGTACACAAAAAGAGCTATGTGGCAATATCTGCATTTAGAAATTTCTGTTACCACGTTGCTTTTTTTTTTTTTTTTTTTTTTTTTTTTGACAGAGTGGATAGTGAGAGAGAGAGAGAGAAAGGTCTTCCTTTTTGCTGTTGGTTCACCCTCCAATGGCCGCCACGGCCGGTGCGCTGTGGCCGGCACACCGCGCTGATCCGAAGGCAGGAGCCAGGTGCTTCTCCTGGTCTCCCATGGGGTGCAGGGCCCTAGCACTTAGGCCATCCTCCACTGCCTTCTCGGGCCACAGCAGAGAGCTGGCCTGGAAGAGGGGCAACTGGGACAGAATCTGGCGCCCCGACCGGGACTAGAACCCGGTGTGCCGGCGCCGCTAGGTGGAGGATTAGCCTAGTGAGCTGCGGCACCAGCCACCACGTGTTTTTATTATATGTTTCCATGTGCATGAAAACTATGCTGTATGTATGTTGCATAATATGAAGAACACAGAAATGTGTTTACATGAGTAGGTGATTTGGTTAAATAAACCATGGAACCTACATATGGAGGAATACTAGCCAGTCCCCCAAAGAAGGAAGCCACCCTATATGTACAGTTATGAGAGTACCTCAAAAAGTTCATGGAAAAATGAGTTAAAAGTTTAGGGGCTGTTACTGTGGCATAACAGGTAAAGCTACCGCCTGCAGTGCCGGCATCCCACATGGGCACTGGTTTGAGTCTAGGTTGCCCCACTTCTGATCCAGCTCTCTGTTATGGCCTGGAAAAGCAGTAGAAGATGGCTCAAGTCCTTGGACCCCTGTGCCCATGTGAGAAACCCAGAAGAAGCTAATGGCTCCTGGCTTTGGATTGACACAGCTCTGGCTGTTGCGGCCATTTGGGGAGTGAACCAGTGGATGGGAGATTTCTCTATTTCTCTTTGCCTCTGCCTCTCTGTAACTCTGACTTTCAAATAAAAGAAATAAATCTTAAAAAAAAAAAGTTTAGTTGAAAAAAAAAGTTTAGTTTAGCATGAAAATGCTAATTTTATTTGATCACACATTGAGTACAGCAATCAAATTATCACATTCTACCCATGAATGTGTACAATTAAAATACTAATTGTGTACAATTAAAATACTAATACTAATACTAATAAAGATAACTTTTTTAGATGTAAAAAACTTTTGAAATCCATATTTTGGATAATCCATTTTTGATAAGCTTCTTTTTTAAAGATTTATTTTATTTATTGGAAAGACAGAGTTATAGAGAGAGGTAGAGACAGAGAGAGAGGTCTTCCACCTGATGGTTCGCTCCCTAGATGGCCACAACTGCTGGGGCTGTGCTGATCTGAAGCCAGGAGCCAGGAGCTTCTTCCAGGTCTCCCATGTGGGTGCAGGGACTCAAGGATTTGGGCCATCTTCTACTGCTTTCCCAGGCCATAGCAGAGAGCTCGATCGGAAGTGGAGCAGCCGGGACTAGAACCGACACCCATATGGGATGCCGGTGCTTCAGGCCAGGGCATTAACCCACTGCACCACAGTGCCGGCCCCTTGATAAGCTTTTTGAAGACCTCCTGTATGTGAGCCTATCTATATCATTAATAAACAAGAAATAAAAACCAAAGTATATAAAAGTACCTGTAATACAAGGATGCCTGTATTTTTGTAATTTTTATATGTTCTTATAAATGCATAGAATATCTTTGGAAAAATACACAACAAACTATAAGGGAGGTTAGCTTTTTTTAAATATTTATTTATTTATTTGAAAATCATAGTTACACAGAGAAGGAAAAGCAGAAAGAGAGGTCTTCCATCCGCTGGTTCACTCCCCAGATGACTGCAACGGCCAGAGCTGTGTTGATCCAAAGCCAGGAGCCAGGAGCTTCTTCCAGGTCTTCCACACGGGCCTGCTACTGCTTTTCCAGGCCATAGCAGAGAGCTGGATCAGAAGTGGAACAGCTGGGACTTGAACCAGTGTCCATATGGGATGCTGGCACTGTAGGCCGCAGCTTTACAGCGCTGGCCCTGGGAAGTTAGCTTTTGAAGAGGGAAATTGGATGGCTGGGGTACAGGGATGGGAAGCAGATTTAAATTTTCCCTGAACCATTTGCAACAATATCATTTAAAAGTATTGCCAGGATCTGGTTTAGCATGTTCGATGAGATAGATGGCTTAGAATATAAGAACTAAGGATAGCATTAGAACAATTATAATATTGTAACCATCTATTTTATTCTGTTTTGCTATGTGGCAGTTATGCAACAGAGTTCTAGAGGGTTTACTTGAAATGATTCTAATTATTATTTAAAAAAAATGGAAATAGAGTACCTATTTCCAGGTGTAGTTCAAGGAATGCTCATGAAAATTTATAGCTGGACAGTTGGAAATTAACCGTCTCTGGGATCACTCACCCAGAGAGAATGAGATTTTTCCAGTTTACCTAATAGAAATTACCTGTAGGCTAGAGGAGAAAAAATTTTGTCTTGTTCTTTCTCCTTCCCTCTTCCTTTCATTATAGCTTGCCCGGATTTCATCAATGCCCAGTGATCCCCAATTACAGTGATTCTTATTCTTTACCCTAAATTCCTATTCTCTTAGTGTGTCTTCAGACACACATGTTCTGAGGTATATACTTTTAGGTAAACTTCCTAGGGAAACTCCTGGAATATTGTGTTGCAGGAATATTGTATTCCTCAATGAGATACTCCTGGGGTTCCCCATCTATCTTAAATTTGGTAGATATCTCATTGAGAGAGCATTTTCTATTCTCTGTGATCCATAGAACATACTTTGGACAATGTACGGTGTCATGCCACTGTACTGTGAAGTGCTGGTAATAAACAGGGGGGCTATGACTACCTGAACATATCTCCTGCTTTTCTTTCTCTCTCTAAGCAAGATAGGCGCAAGGGAATGCTGAAGTCAGCAACTTTCTTAGCTAAATGGGCTGTGATTTTCTGTAGAAGGTGGATAATAAATAGGGTCTTGGGCAGAATTACCAAGGAGAAGTTTTTTCATCCACTCCTTGTCTCCATCAGAAGAGGCATCAGTTTCTAAAAGTCGGAGCCCTCCTTCTTGACTGTACCATTTCCTTCCACTCCAAACCACCTAAACATCTCAGCATGATCTTTAGAGTAATTTTCTTTCTCTCTTGCATTGCCATTCTTGCTTTTCATTGACTTCTCATTTGTCTTGATTTTCTCAACAGGAAGTCAACTTTCTTTCATCCTTGCCTATGAACATAGTAAAAGAAAAAACCTTTTGTTGGTATTAACTAGAACCTGCTCTTTCTCTGTAAAGAGGGAATAATTACTTTATTAGTCACACAGTTGTGAATGTTATCTTACTTAAAGGACATATGCCTTTGGCATATATAAAAGCTAAATAAATGTTAGCTTTTGCCTTTTTTTTTTTTTTTTTGACAGGCAAGAGTGGACAGAGAGAGAAAGAGAGAGAGAAAGGTCTTCCTTTGCCGTTGGTTCAGCCTCAATGGCCACTGCGGCCGGCGTGCTGCGGCCGGCACGCTGCACTGATCCGAAGCCAGGAGCCAGGAGCCAGGAGCCAGGTGCTTCTCCTGGTCTCCCATGCGGGTGCAGGGCCCAAGGACCTGGGCCATCCTCCACTGCACTCCCGAGCCAGAGAAGAGAGCTGGCCTGGAAGAGGAGCAACCGGGACAGAATCTGGCGCCCCAACCGGGACTAGAACCCAGTGTGCCGGTGCCGCAAGGCGGAGGATTAGCCTAGTGAGCCGCGGCGCCGGCTTCCTTACAGTGTTAAACATGTCTTTTTTTTCCTTTGAAATTTCCTGCTTTTGTACTGATTCAAACGTTCTCATTAAGAAGAGAAGCCATCTCCCTTTCTTAATTCAGGAATCATGTCATCATCCTAGTTAGTAACTGTGCTCTCTGTTCCCTAGACTCTTGTCAGTATCCTTAAGCTTAGATATTTGCAAAAGTTGTTTGTTTTTGATTTGCAGATTTCGACTGCAAAGGGTATGAATTATCAATATGTTATAGGGCTTAGGAAGCTGCACTTCAATTTTTTTCAATTTATTCATTTTCATTTTATTGGAAAGACAGACAGAAGACACACACACACACATACACATGCACACAGATCTTCTATCCAGTGGTTTACTCTCCAAATGCCCACAACACCCATGGCTGGGCCATGCCAAAGCAGGGAGATCAGATCTCAATCTGGATCTCCCATATGGGTGACAGGGACCCTCATACTTGAACTGCCACTGCTGCCTCCAAGAGTGAGCATTAGCAGATAGCTGGAATGAGGAGTGGGGCCAGAACTTGAATCCAGCCACTCTGAGTGGGAAGTAGGCATCTCATGCACCAGTTGCCTGCCACAGTGATCTTGTGGCTTATTTTTTTTTTTAAGATTTATTTATTTATTTGAAAGTTCGAGTTACATAGAGATGGAGAGGCAGAGAGAGAGAGAGAGAGGCCTTCCATCCCCTGGTTCACTCCTCAATTGGCCGAAACGGCTGGAGCTGCACCCTTACGAAGCCAGGAGCCAGGAGCTTCCTCTGGGTCTCCCACATGGGTACAGGGGTCCAAGGACTTGGGCCATCTTCTACTGCTTTCCCAGGCCACAGCAGAGAGCTGGATCGGAGGTGGAGCAGCCAGGACTAGAACCGGCACCCATATGGGATGCTGGCACTGCAGGTGGCGGCTTTACCCGCTACACCACAGCGTGGTCCCAACCCTGTGGCTTTTATCATGACTTTAATATGGGTGTCTTCTGAATTCCCCCAGGCCCAAATCTCTGCTTGTAAACTCCATGGGATTCCATTTCCACCTCTCAGAAGCTTTGTTATCTTTCAAGGACTTACCTAAATTCTCTTTCTTCCAGAAGACTTATCAAGTGTCCGCAGGCAGAAGAGATTTCTCCTTCTACAGAGTTCTGGGGCCTTCCTTTCTGCCATTTGTGTATGACTCACTCCCTTACTTTGTATCTCTTAGTAAACATAAGTGTTTCCCCCCACCTTTTTTTTTTTTTTTTTTTTTTTTTTAAGATTTATTTGCTTATTTGCAAGGCAGAGTTACAGAAAGGCGGAGGCAGAGAGAGAGGTCTTCCATCTGCTGGTTCACTCCCCAGATGGCTGCAACAGCCGGAGCTGAGCTGTTCTGAAGCCAGGAGCCAGGAGCTTCCTCTGGGTCACCCATGCGGGTGCAGAGGCACAAGGACTTGGGCCATCTTCTAATGCTTTCCCAGGCCATAGCAGAGAGCTGGATTGGAAGTGGAGCAACCGGAACTTGAATTGGTGTCCAAATGGATGCCGGCACCGCAGGCAGTGGGTTTACCCACTATGCCACAGCGCTGGTCCCAAGTGTTTCCCTTTTGTTGTTGGTATTTGGGATACTGTTCTATTCACTAGAATAATATGAGTTGCCAAATATGCTTTTTAAATTATTATTATTTTTTATTTATTTGACAGATAGAGTTATAGACAGTGAGAGACAGAGAGAAAGGTCTTTCTTCTGTTGGTCCACCCCCCAAATGGCCACCACGGCCGGCGCTGCACTGATCTGAAGCCAGGAGCCAGGTGCTTCTTCCTGGTCTCCCATTCGAGTGCAGGCACCCAAGCACTTGGACCATCTTCCACTGCCTTCCTGGGCCACAGCAGAGAGCTGGACTGGAAGAAGAGCAGATGGGACTAGAACCCGGCACCCATATGGGATGCTGGCACCGCAGGCGGAGGATTAACCAAGTGAGCCACTGTGCTGGTCCCAGCCAAATATGCTTTTCATGAATGAATAAAGCTATTATTCTTAGAGTTATCAACATTTTAAATGGAGAATGGGTGAACTTGCAGAGTATATCTTGCCTATGTTGGTTCCACACTCCACAAGCTTTCCAAGGTCTTTGGAAGGTCATTTTAATGACATCTTTGGGAGGGTGAGTGTGGTAGACACTGGCTTTCTTTAAATATTAAACAAAAGCACTTAATGTAACAAATTCAGTACAGAAGAAATATGAGACTCTAGCTGTCATAAGCCAGGTGTGAAATTTGCAAAAAATATAATACATTGTTCTCATAAACCTTAAAATGTTTTTTCTTAAAAATGTTATTTATGGTAGTATGTAATATATTAATTATTATTTTTAATCAACTTATGAGTAAATATTTTTAAAATCTAAGTTTTAATATGGTAAATACTCAGACATGGTTCATAAAAACCCTTTGGGCGTCCTTGGAATTTTTGGGAATATGAAGGGATCCTAAGCCTTTAAAAAGTTTGAGATTTGCTGCTCTTGGTAGTAACATATTCTTGAGTGTGGGATGGCAGTGAAATTACCTATATTTTTAAAATTATTTGTCTCCCTGCCTCACTTTTTACATTGTAGCCCTCTTTCTCATTCCTCTAGTAAAGCTTTTGAATTTGTGTAATTTAAATTTGTGGTTTGTGTCTCCGCCAAATTTTAAAAAGTAAATTCTCATCTTGGTGTTCTTTCCGCTGAGCTACGCAGAATAAGACAGACAATCTCCATTGTATATGTAAACCTTATTGTACATGAAGTAAATTCAATTTAATCTGTAATTCCTGATACAGGATTTATTGTCCCAAGGATAGTAAATTCCTATACATCAATTATTTAAAAGTATAGTTTCACTAGTTACCCCTATACAAAATGTTTCAGACTGTGTGGTTTACTTGGATATAGGCCTAATAAGTTTTTGGATAATGTAACAAGATAGTTGGAACATAAGTAAATATCAGCTGTGTACACAGATAACAAATTTGTGGTTATTTTTCTGCTTGGAAATTGGAAAGGGTTGAGTGCATCTAACTGGAAAATTTTAGGAGATCCAAGTGATTATACAGGGTCTGGCACTGTGGCATAGCAGATAAAGCTGCTGCCTGAAGCGCCAGCATCCCATATGGGCGCTGGTTTGAGTCCTGGCTGCTCCACTTCCAATCCAACTCTCTGCTATGGCCTGGGAAAGCAGCAGAAGATGGGCCAAGTGCTTGGGCCCCTGCACCCAATTGGGAGACCCAGAAGAAGCTCCTTGCTCCCGGCTTCGGATTGGCGCAGCCCCGGTCGTTGCGGCCATCTGGGGAGTGAACCAGCGATGCAAGATTGTTCTGGGAGGGTCCCCATTTGGGTCCATGGAGAAATCATAAATGTGTTACTTGTTTACTCAGGAGTTTATGTGATCGAGACATTCAGTCTAAGATTCCAAATGCCTCTGACCAACAAAGCAGCGTAAGAAAATGTTGGTAAGGGCCGGTGTTGTGCAGTGGGTTAAGCTGCCACCCATGACGTGGGCATCCCATGGGAGCTCTAGCTGGAGTCCCGACTGCTCTGCTTCTTATCCTGCTCCCTGGTGATGTGCCTGGGAAAGCAGTGGAAGATGGCACAAGTCCTTGGGCCCCTGCCACCCATGTGGGAGATCTGGATGACATTCCTGGCACCCGGGTTTAGCCTGCTCCAGCTGACTCTTGTGGCCATTTGGGGAGGGAACCAGAGCATGGACGATCTCTCCCCAAGCCCAACACACTCCATGTCACTCTGCCTATAAAATAAAAGTTTAAAAACAAAAGTTAGTTAAATTTCTCAACCTACCGAGGACAAATGGTATTTTAGGGTATTGTGAGACTATTTACTTGACATTTCATTTTTATAGATGATGCTCCCAAAAAGTCACTCTCAGCAATAACGGTGCTCATCTTTTTCTACCAAAAGAAGCAAAAGATGTGTAAGGTTGTTTTGTGTTCTCTTTATGAGGTATACTGCTGAATTCTGCTTCCTAGAAAGAATGTTTAGTGGACAGTCGATGCACCTCATGTGGTGTTGGTGGAACAGCCCCCTGGTTTTTGGATATTTTGGGTTTGGAGTCAGATGAGACATTTCAGCAGAGCCAACAGATTGTTGGTGTACCCAGAAGTCCATCTGCCTGTCACTCAGTTTAACAGAGTTCTTGTTCCAAGGGAGGAACTCTGTAGAGAAAATTTCAAGTGTCAGCTTGGGTCTAAAATACTATTTCTCTATTTGCTTCTTTCTGATGCTGCCTTGTGTGTTGTAGATTCCAAGAATGATTTCTTTTGAAGTGGATTGCAAAGATAGTTAAGAGATAAAGAACTGATTGCAATTATGCATTGTCACAGCTGTGATATGTGTAAGAGTGAGTACCATGAAAGCAGAAGTACTTGTTAGAGGTTAGATTTTTTTTTTTTTTTAATTTTAAGGTAAGAAGGTTATACTAGCAGGCATTTAGCCTAGTGGTTAAGGTGCCCATTCAACTGCCTGGGTTTGATTTTTAGCACCAGCTTTTTTTTTTTTTTTTTTTTTTTGACAGGCAGAGTGGACAGTGAGAGAAAGGTCTTCCTTTGCCGTTGGTTCACCCTCCAATGGCCGCCGCTGCAGCCGGCGCACCGCGCTGATCCGATGGCAGGAGCCAGGATCCAGGTGCTTTTCCTGGTCTCCCATGGGGTGCAGGGCCCAAGCACCTGGGCCATCCTCCACTGCACTCCCTGGCCATAGCAGAGAGCTGGCCTGGAAGAGGGGCCACCGGGACAGAATCCGGCACCCCGACCGGGACTAGAACCCGGTGTGCCGGCGCCGCAAGGTGGAGGATTAGCCTATTGAGCCACGGCGCCGGCTAGCACCAGCTTTTGACACCAGCTTCCTATCAGTGTAGATCTTAGTAACTCAAGTAGTTAGGCCCCTGCCACCTCTGTGGGAGACCTGGATTGTGTTCCTGCCTCTTGGCTTCATTCTCAGCCCAGTCCTGGCTCTTGTGAGCATTTGGGGAGTGAATCAGTAGATGGGAGCATGTTCTCTCTCTCTCTCTCTCTCCCCCTCCCTCTTTTTCTTTCTGTCTCTTGCTCTGCCTTTTAAATAAATAAATGAATAGAAGAAGAAAACATGTGGCCTTTATCTCTCTTTACTCTTGCTTACATGGTCCTGTGGAAGTAAAAAAAATCATTTTTTGAAAATTAAGGACTATTTCTAAGATTGCGCCTTCCCTGAGCTTCCCCTGAAAGAATCGTGACCTGGAAGCCCTCAACATCCTTGGAGAAGAAATACTGTCAAGAAAGGGATTTGTTTATACAGCTGCTGTTGGAGGACTAGATTTTGGGCATTTCTTGTAATTCCTCACTCTCACCTCAGGCCCATGATTAGATGTAAAGACTGATTATATTTTAGGGTTAGGTAAACTGACACTGACACCATTTATTTCTCTTCTTTCTTCTCTGTCTTTCCCTCCTCCCAAACACAACAGTTAACAAACAAAACCACTCAGTCTTTGAAGAATGCCATGATAACATTCTACAGAAATGGCACAGTCCCCATTGTTAGCTTCCACCGACACAACAGTTTGCTGCTCCAGTGACGGGAACCAGCACACTGGGTGTGTGCCCCCTGTATCAGTTTGGGCTGTTGAGTCAGAACCAACAAACATTTGGTTCTTAGTTGAGATGAACGCGCGCCTCTCCAGTATGTGCTAGAGAATATATAGAAAAGGATAATCCCCTGTGAAGTAGGGGGAAAAGTAAAGAGCTGAAGTGAGGATTGTTTGGAACACTTGCTAATTAAGGCTGGTCTTCTTTTTCTGGAGTTTTGAGATAAGATATGGGAGCTGCAGGAGGAAGGTTTTTATGTTCTTGTTATGGTGCAGGCTTCCTGTTTACACCTTTGGAGGAAAAATTTTTACCAGGGTGCCTGAAGTTCTATTTTAAGTATGTTCATTTTGTTTCTCATTCCACAATCATCAGGATGGGCCCTCGGGCAACCAAAACCATTGGCATGGGCTTATAGAAGCTGAAGTCCAGGAGGGAATGTGGGTCTGTAAGGATATTAAGTTGCAATATGAGAGTCCTATGGAGGTAGATTTGAAGGTCAGGAGGTATTTTCCTACAATAAAAAGTACATCGAAATTAAGATCCTAGGCCACTGCTGTTGTGGTGCTGTAGGTTAAGCCACCACTGGTGATCCACAGAGTTCTGTATCAGAGTGCTGAATCTAGTTCTGGCTGTTCTGCTTCTGATCCAGCTTCCTGCTAATGCCCTTGGGAAAGCAGCAGATGATGGTACAAGTACTTGTGCCCCTGCCACACACGTGGCATACCAGGGTGGAGTTCCAGGCTCTGGCTTCTACCCGGCCCAGACTCATGGCCACTTGGGGAGTGAAGCAGTAGACGGAAGATATCCCTCTGTCCCCCCACCCCAACCTCCTGTCACACTAACTTTCAAATAAATAATAAGTGAATGAATGAACCTTAAAGAATGAGGATCCTAGGGCACCAACCAGAAGTTCATTTTTACCTTTGATATCACCAATAATAATAGTTAAGTTTTATAAAGACTTAATAAGTCCCTGGGAGAATTCTAATCCTTTATCTAATCCTCATACAACTCTGAGGTAGAGTTTTTATCATCTCCATTTTATAGATAAGCCAACAGGCATGAAGAATTGAATAATTTGCCCAGATAGTCCTACTTCAGAGATGTCTATCCAGCCTTTTAAAATAAGGGAGTGATGGAGCACAGCTGAATTTGTATATATGGGGGGACTCCAAAACATTTGTGGAGAAATGAAATTAAAATTTGAGCTTATTTTGATGCAAAAACTTTTGAAATGCATGCATTCCATTTTAGTGATACACATTTCCCATGAATCTTCTGAAGATCTCTCATATCGGCTCCTAAATTAGAGACCCAGTTTTACAGCTGTTTTTGCGAGTTAATTGGTACACAAGAAGTGTAATGATATCAATTTCTTGCCCATTTACTCCTTTTTTCCTAATTTCCTTCTGAGCAGGAACCTTGTCTTTTTTTTTTTATTATTTTTATTTTTTTGACAGGCAGAGTGGACAGTGAGAGAGAGAGAGAGAGAGAGAGAGAAAGGTCTTCCTTTGCTGTTGGTTCACCCTCCAATGGCCACCGTGGCCAACGCGCTGCTGCCGGCGCATCGCGCTGATCCAAAGCCAGGAGCCAGGTGCTTCTCCTGGTCTCCCATGCGGGTGCAGGGCCCAAGCACTTGGGCCATCCTCCACTGCACTGCCGGGCCATAGCAGAGGGCTGGCCTGGAAGAGGAGCAACCGGGACAGAATCCAGCACCCCAACTGGGACTAGAACCCAGTGTGCCGGCGCCGCAAGGTGGAGGATTAGCCTATTGAGCCACGGCGCCGGCCTAGGAACCTTCTCTTGCCATGAATTCCCAGCATGCAGTATGGAAGCCTGTCCAATATATTTGTTGAATGAATTAATAGATATTTTGAAAATCAGAAAGAAGAATTCTTTGAAGACACACTGACTCTTCTGTAGCTCCTTTGTCAATTCTTTGCAAAAATTAGGTATTTAATGAATGAGAAATAAATTAATGAATTTGTTAATATTTTTGATTAGGGAACAGCACTTACTGATTCTAGAGTATTCTGTTATTTCTTGTTATAGTCAGTAAACTTTGAATTTGCTGTTCATTTTAAATTAAGTAACTTTGGATTTTTTCAAGTTTATGTTTTTAGTGCTTTGCCAAATTAGCTAGTGGCTTTATATGTTAAAAAGTAGCTGGCCATGCAATATGGATAAAGGAATAGAATGACTGGAGATGCCTGGCCTTGATCTGGGAAGTTTTTGTTTGCAGATAAGTTTTAAAGGCACAGGAACCAATCAATCAATCTGTATTTTAACTTTTTCCTTTTGTTTTTCATTTTTGCTTAACAAGAGAAGGATGTAAAGGATTTTATAACTTGCATTGTTTGCGATCATCCGGAGACCTGAGAACACTGTGATAATGAAGGCCACAGCTGTATTTATCCCAAGTTTTCTATGTGTTTTTTTTGATGGTAAGATAGGAGTAGGTGTAATAGTGAGATAGGTACTACACCAATAAGGCATTTGAAAAAGCGCCTGATAGATTCTGGTTCCCCTCCCTTTCATCTATGTTCTAATACATATTTATCATGTCTCTCTTCTAACACTTTCTAGCTTCCTATGAAATCTTAGCTAAAGTGGGACTTTTTGAGTGAGAAATTTGAAGTATTCAGAGCTAGATATTCATTCCACAGGAAAAATGACTTGTAATATATATATATTTAAAAAGATTTATTTATTTAAAAGGCAGAGTTACAGAGAGAAGAGAGACAGTGAGAGAAAGAGAGATCTTCCATCTGCTGGTTCACTCCCCGAGTGGCCGCAGTGGTCAGGGCTAGGCCAGACCAAAGCAAGAGCAGGAGCCTCATTCTGGGTCTCCTCTGTGTATGCAAGGGCCCAGGCACTTGGACCATCTTCTGCTGCTTTCCCAGACATATTAACAGGGATCTGGATTGGAAGTGGAACAGACAGGACTTGAACTGGTGCCTGTATGGGTTCCTGGCAGTGGCTTCACCTGCTATGCTATGCCACAGTGCCAACCTTGACTTTTAACAGATTTAAGAGACTCCACCAGTTAATCTTTACTAGGATCTTTTTACTTAGTGTGAGATTATGAGCATGTTGACTTTGTATTTTTATGTCCACATTTGGCTTATTTGTGCATATGTTATAAATGTAAGTGAAATCAATAAAAGCTTAGCTTGTTACATTGCAGGTGGCCTTGGCATTTGAATTTGGACCTGTGACATGTATATCTTGCCCACCTGAATTGTGGTTATACTGCTTTTTCACTTAATAATGACACTTTCTGTTTAGTCTCAGAAATCCTGGATTGAAGGAGTATTTGAAAAGAGAGAATGTAACAAAGTCATACCGAGTTCAAAAGACCCACACAGGTATACTTTTTAATTACATTTTTCTTTTTAAAGCAATGCTACTTGGAGAATTGTTTGTAGTAGCTTAGAAGTATGACCTATCTTCAGGATTTCATCATATTATAAAGTTGGTATTTATTAGTTTTAATGAATATTTGTTTCTTTCACTCCATAAAGGCAGCATGTGATTATTATAGAAAATATGGTAAGAATAGGGACCTTGTCAATTTTGTGCCTTACTCCAACTCCAGTGCCTAGTAGGCTCCTGATAAACACCTGCTTTACAAGTTACTGAAGTATAAAGAAGCAGGAGGTTAAAGCTGACGACATCACTGTTATTCTTGTGGATTTAATTCCATTTGATGCTCCTGTTCTTCTTGATGGGGAAGGGATGCATAGACATTAGAGAGATAATACATCCATTCCACTGGGCTTGGGTGATATTCAATAATTGACAATATCTGAATGTTAAATTTTCAAATCATTGTGGGTGTGTCCTATGCCCGAGAAGGGTATGAGTATCTGTGGAAAATAGTAGCTGTTGAGGACATTTCAGGAAACTGTTCTCAGATTATGTAACCGGTGATCTTAGTACTGCCTTCTCATTTGGGCAGATGTGAGACAGCAGAATGGAATGATTTGCGTTTCACTACTGTAACCATTTGGAAGCTCCACTTGTGGAACAAAGTTCAAAAAGGCAATCAGTGAAAGACAGGAGGAAAAAGGGCTGTGGAAAATTCCCCAGGGTAATCAGGTCCATGAAATTAAGACTGGATGGCATTGCCCTTAGTGGAAAAATTAAAAGGAAAATAGAAAAACAATGTTTTAATTAGGAGAATCACTCTATTTTTAGATTCTTTTCTGTTGTTGGTCTTATTTTCATTTAAAGTTTAGAAAACATGATTATGTGCTGATGGAAGGGTAGCATGGTGAAGTTCATGAAATTCTAGTTCTTTGGGGATGACTACAATAGTATTCCTTGCATTTGTTAAACATTTACCAGTCCCACCTCATTGAATTACCTATGGTTTTAAGCCCTGTGATCGGAAATTCTCATTTTACCTACTTACACAGCATTACAGAATGCCAAGGTAACCTTGCTGTTCCCTTCGTCGTTTATGATGGCTTGTAATGTGATGGTGGCCGCAGTGGAAAACAGACTGGGCTCCAGGTGGCTCCTTTTACTTCTGTAGATGAGGAAGCTACATAGTTTCCTGGAATCTCATGAAAAGGGACACAAAGTTACTAAGTCTATAAATTAGTCCATGGACTCAGCAAGAATATCAGTATTCTTAATTCTGTGAGTAACCCAAGATCTTCTACATTATGTAGGTTAAAAAAAAAAGTCTCAGGGTTGATGCTGGGGCGTACAAGGTTAAGCCTCTGCTGCAGTGCTGGCACTGGTTTGAGTCCCAGCTGCTCCTTTTCTGATCCAGCTCTCTGCTGATGGCCTGGGAAAGCAGCAGAGAATGACCCATGTAACCCTTGTGGGAGACCCAGAAGACGCTCCTGGCCCCAGCTGTTGTGGCCATTTGCAGATGGAATCAGCAGATGGAAGCTCTCTTTCTCTCTCTCCTTCTCTGTATTTCTGCCTTTCAAATAAATAAATAAATCTTAAAAAGTTAATGATTATAATCATACCAACACCCCCCATTGTTTCACAAATACAATTTCCATCAAAATCCTAAAAAGATATTTCATGGAACTTGACAAAAATTCATATGCATGTTTGAAATGTTCAGAAAAGTAAAACAGTTTTGACAAAGGAGAAGAAAACATATAGAATTTGCCATATCACTTATCAAGATAAATTACAAATCATAAATCAGTGAAACAGAATGGCTTTTGGCAGGAGTAGAAATAGATCAATGACAATGTTTGACTTGATAGTGTTTCATGGTTTAAAAATTATTTTTGATGTGTTTTCTTACTTGGTTTTCAAGAATTCTGTGTTACCCTCATATTTAATAATTACAGCTATCATACTTACAGGTACTCTAAGACATTTCACATATGTTAGCTTTTATAATCCTTTCAAACTCATATAGTGCATATTTAAAAAAAATTTTTTTGGGCAATCCCCATAATAAATTTTATTCACTGCTTTGCAATTTTCTTATGATTGTACATCTATTAAGTTTAAACAGATTACAGTACCTACTTCTGTTTTTTTTACCTTCAGATTTTTAAAAACATTTTTTCAATGCTGTTTTTTTTTTAACCCAGAAACCTTTATTTTAAGGTATATAAATTTCATGTACTTCATAAATACAACTTTAGGCACATAGTGATTCTTCTCATCCTACCCCCGCCCCCACCCTTTTTCCTCCTCCCTCTCCTATTCCCATTCTTATTTTTTACTAAGATCTATTTTCAATTAACCTTATACACATCAAATTATACTAAGTAAAGAGATCAACAGATAGTATAAAAAAAACTGTTCCTCAACAGTCTAGACATGGGCTGTTCAAAGTCATTGCATATCTGAGTGTTATTTTCACTTCTATAGTTTACCTTTTAGGTGCTCTTTTAGTTACCACAGATCAGGGAGAACATATGATATTTGTCCTTTTGGGACTGGCTTGTTTCACTAAGTATGATGTTTTCCACTTGCATCCATTTTGTTGCAAATGACAGGATTTCTTTCTTTCTTTCTTTCTTTCTTTCTTTCTTTCTTTCTTTCTTTCTTTCTTTTTTTACTGCTGTGTAGTAATCTATGGTGTACATATCCCATAATTTCTTTAGCCAGTCATCAACTGATGGAAATTTGGACTGATTCCATATCTTAGCTATTGTGAATTGAGCTGCAATAAACATGGGGTTACAGATAACTCTTTCATATGCTGATTTCATTTTCCTTGGGTGAATTCCCAGGAGTGGGAATATGACCAGGGCTGGGTCATATGAGAGGTCTATATTTGGATTTCTGAGGTATCTCCATACTGTCTTCTTCCACAGTGGCTTTACCAGTTTGCATTCCCACTAACAGTGGATTAGGGTACCTTTTCCCCCCACATCCCCACCAGCATTTGTTTGTTGATTTCTGTATGAAAGCCATTCTAACATGGGTGAAGTGAAACCTCATTATGGTTTTGGTTTGCATTTCCCTGATGGCTGGTGATCGTGAGCATTTTTTCATGTGTCTGTTGGCCGTTTAGATTTCCTTTTTTGAAAAATACTTGTTTAAGTCCTTTGCATATGGGGCTGATATTACTTCCAGATGTGAAAACAGGGGCTTAGAGAAATAATTAAATCAATGAAATTTAATTCCAAGCTCAATATTCTATCAATTAGATTATAGTTGCTGCAATATAATTATATTTGGTAAATGGCATGTGGGACTATTTAGTAAGAGATATAGGAATACTTAGCAAACTATGATTTCCAGATCTTGGGAAACAGTAGGTATTTACTGCATAAGTGTTAAGTATTTCTTCAAATTTATCAGTAAACTAACAGGCATTTTATTTCTTTAATTTAGATGTACTTCAGGATGCCAGGTGTGTCAGAATTTAATCAGGTAAGACTTAGATATGTAAGATTCCTTGTAACTGGAAGGCACCTTATTTAAAATGTATCTGGAGCAGTTTCCTAACATTGGAGTGGACTCAGTGGAAGATGAATGCTGTTTACCTTTCCAGGGGTGGTGTTAAGATTGTCATTGTGATTTAGTTCATGGTGCCAGAGATTTATTTATTTGAAAAGCAGGTGACAGAGAGCAAGAAGAGAGACAGAGTGAGAGAGAGAGAGAGAGAGAGAACTTCTATCCATTGGTTCACTCCCCAAATGGTCACAACAGCTGGGGCTGGGCTAGGCTGAAGCCAGGAGCAACTCTATCTGGGTCTTCCACATGGTAGCAGGGGCCAAGCACTTGGGCCATCTTCTGCTGCCTTCCCAGATGCCTTAGCAGGGAGCTGGATCAGAAATGGAGAAGCTGCCACTCAGACTGGCTCTCTGATATGGAATGTTGGCATTTCTGGCAGTGGATTTAACCTGTTGCATCACAATGCTGACCCCCTAAATCTTATTTAAATTTGTCACTGAAGCTCATACTAAAATAGTATAATTGGGAGCTTTAGCTGTGAAAATAATAAAATAAGGTCCTTCTTGAAAAAGAGATATGTAAATTTAGGATTATGAATTTTCTTTTAAGAGGAGAATTGCTTTAATTAAAGAGAGTGAAGCAAATTTGTACTTTGTCTACTCATGTACTAGATCACAAGTTGACTTGTTTATGTTGACAAAAGCTAAAGAAAACAGAAATTTACTATCTAGACAGCTCAACAAAATACTTACCTGCTGATTAGTAAAGGTGAAGTGAAAGTTGCAAGTAGGGGAACTGTTCTCAATTATTTATGTTAAGTGACAAACTTTTCCTCTTTATATTTATTTAAAGGAGATGAGAATTGATGTCACATTGTTTTCCTACTCATTTTACTCATCTAAATTTTACCCCTCAGTCTCTATATTTGTATTTCTGTCCAATTTTATTCAATATGTTATAGATAATGCATAAAATAATACAGTGTAACTAGAGGAAAGAATTAGTTAACATGAATTCTAAAACTTAACTGATAAAAATCATTGAAGCTATAATTTAATGATTTAGTCCATTCTCTCTCTGTCCATCCGACCATCCATCCATCCTGACCTGCTTTTGCTGACTCATGTACTACACAAGCTGCTTCTAAGTCCTGTTGTTTGAGAGAGGCTGTGCACTCTTGGCTTTTCTATGCAGTAGCTTATTAAAATCGCTCCTGGTAACTTCTCTATTTAAAATTATTTCTTTATGCAAACTTACAAAGTTTATGTGAAACACTTGGTAAACCTAAAGCACCATCTAAGTTTTGTATGTTGTGGTTGTTATATTGTACTTATAACACTAAGAATATCTGGTCAATTTGATTGAATTTAAGAAACTTTTTGTACTTTTTTGATTGTACACAAGGCTTTTATGTCTTTAGCTCAACATTTCCAGGGTGGATAGGTATCAGTAATTATGTATTGATTCCGTCTACTTTTCCTGATTTCCGTTGCCCTCTAGAACCTGTGCATGAGCTGTACACAAAATCTTAGAATTCTATAGCTATGTATTTTCTACAATACTGGTCAGCCAATTGGGATTCATCAACTCAATGAAATTAGAAAAATACATTGGGGGTTCTTAAATAGAGATTAGAATTTCTATTTTTGTTATTTATTTATTTATTTATTTATTTTGACAGGCAGAGTGGATAGTGAGAGAGAGAGACAGAGAGAAAGGTCTTCCTTTGCCGTTGGTTCACCCTCCAATGGCCGCCACGGCTGGGGCACTGAGGCCGGCGCACCGCGCTGATCCGAAGGCAGGAGCCAGGTACTTATCCTGGTCTCCCATGGGGTGCAGGGCCCAAGCACTTGGGCCATCCTCCACTGCACTCCCTGGCCACAGCAGAGAGCTGGCCTGGAAGAGGGTCAACCGGCAAAGAATCTGGCGCCCCGACCGGGACTAGAACCCGGTGTGCTGGCGCTGCTAGGTGGAGGATTAGCCTATTGAGCCGCGGCGCCGGCATTTGTTATTTATTTTTAAAGATTTATTTCTGCTTATTTGAAAGGCAGTTCTAGAGAGAGAGAGAGAGAGAGAGAGAGAGAGAGAGAGAGAATATCTTGCTTCTGCTGGTTCACTCCCCAAATGGCTGCAATGGGGCTGGGCCAGGTCGAAGGCAGAAACCTACAGCTTCATCTAGGTCTTCTACATGGGGGGCAGGGGCCCGAGTCCCTGGGCCATCTTTCATTGCTTTTCCAGGTGCTTTAGCAGGGAGCTAGATTGGAAATGAACAGCTGGGATTCAAAACATTGCTCATGTGGGACACTGGTATAGCACATGGCAGCTTAACCTGCTGTGTCACACCATGGCCCCTGTTTCTATTTTTTAAACCTAAAAAATCCCAATAAACTAATTTAAATATATATTTTTAAATTTTGTGATGAAAAAAATCTCCTTTCTACTCTTGTCCCTAGAGAGATGACAAGTCCTATTTCCCTTACTCATGGTTCCCTTCACTACCAGTGTTTTAAGATTCCTTTCAGAGTTTTAAATCCATAAAGAAGCAATAATAAATACATTTTAAAATTTTTATTCAGCTCTCTGTTTTCCACAAATCATTTGTTATTGGATGTGTCTTAGTCTATTCAGTCTGCTATACCAAAATCTCATCAACTAGGTAGCTCCTAAAGAACAGAAATTTATTTCTCATTGTTCTGAAGGCTGAGGAGCCCAGGATGAAAGTGCTGGCAGGTTTGGTGCCAGGTGAGAGCCAGCTTTTTCATTGTAGTGCCTTTTTGCTCTAGTGTCACTTGGTGAGAGTGACAAAGTAACTCTCTGAGATGTCTTTATTTTTTTTTTTTAAGAGTTTATTTATTTATTTGAGAGGTAGACATCTAGAGAGAGGGAGAGACAGAGAGGTCTTTCATCTGCTGGTTCAGTCTCCAAATGGCCACAACAGCCTGGGTTAGGCCAGGCCAAACGCATGAGTCAGGAGCTTCTTCTGGGTCTCCTACACAGGTGCAGGGGCCCAAGGACTTTGGCCATCTTTTACTGCTTTCCCAAGACATAACAGAGAGCTGGATTGGAAGAGGAGCAACGGGACATGAACCGGCACCCATATGGGATGCTGGCTCCCCAGGTGTAGGGTTAGCCTACTGTATAGGCCACAGCACCACCCCAAGGTGTCTTTTAGTCTTTTATAAGGGTAATAAATCTCAGTCATAAGGGCAGAGCCCCATGACCTAATCACCTCCCAAAGGCCCTTATCTCCAAAAGTTAAGATTTCAGCATATGAATTTGGGGAGGATGCAGACATTCTGCATTCTACTGTGCATGCTCTGCCGAACTTCACTGTTTTCGTTTAACCATATGCCTTAGAGCTCTTTCTATCCAGGACAGAGATGCTTTGCTTCTTTTTCACAACACAAGAATGCGTCATAAATTATTTAGTTGGTTTGGTCTTAATGGACATTTGGATTATTTAGTTATTTTCAGTCTTTCACAATTGTGAACAGAACCACAATGAATAAATTAGGACATCTATAATTTCATTTGTAGATTAACTACTATTTAATATGTGAATTGACGATGTATAATTTATAAATAAGTATACGTAAGCTTTAAATTCTATGTTAGAATTTTAATTCTTATGATTGTCCATAATTCATCAAAAATTAGAAATTCATTTCACTTTCATGAATATAATTGTTATATTTTCTGTTATTTTTATATAATTTTAATTTTCAAAAAATTTAACCTTTTAGTTTGCTTAGTTTATTTTGTTTTATAATAGAAACAATAGCAATTCTATTAAATATCTTGTAAAATTGCCGACAACCTAAGTGTCTCTCAGGTGATCAGCGGGTAATCAAAATGTGGTACATATCCCTAAGAGAATCCTATTCAGCTATAAGAAGGGCTAAAATCTTGCCATTTGTGACAACATGGATGGAATTGGAAGTCATTATGTTAAGTGAACTAAAGCACAGAAAAATATGTACTTCATCATTTCACTCATATATGGAATCTAAAAAAAGTTGATCTTATAGAATTTGAGAGTAAAATGGTAGTTACCAGAGGCTCCAGAGAATGGGCGTGACAGGTGTGGGGAGTTAATGGGTTCTAATTTATTGTTAGGGAGGAGGAATAAGTTTTGGTATTCTACTGCACTGTGGAGTGGCTGTAGTATAATTTAAAATGGCAATATAATCTAAAAAACAAGCTACAAGAAAGAATTTTGAATGTTTTTACCATAAAGTAGTGATAAATGTTTGAGGATATAGATATGTTTACCCTTATTTGAACATTAAAAAAAGTATAAAAATTAGAAAAAATATTGAAACACTACATGGTACCCCATAAATATGTTTTATGTATCTGTTAGAATTTTTTTTTAAAGATTTGTTTATTTTACTTGAAAGTCAGAGTTACACAGAGAGAGAAGGAGAGGCAGAGAGAGAGGCCTTCCATCTGCTGGTTCACTCCCCAGTAGGCTGCAACGGCTGGAGCTGTGGCGAACCAAAGCCAGGAGCCAGGAGCTTCCTCCAGGTCTCCCATGCGGGTGCAGGGGCCCAAGAACTTGGGCCATCCTCCACTACTTTCCTAGGCCATAGCAGAGAGCTGGATTGGAAGTGGAGCAGCTGAGACTCGAACCAGTGCCCACATGGGATGCCAGAACCACAGGCGGTGGCTCTACCTGTTACGCCATAGCGCCAACCCCTCCAAAAACTTTTTTTTTAGAGATTTTTTTTATTTGTTTATTTGAGAGGTAGAATTACAGACAGTGAGAGGGAGAGACAGAGAGAGAGGTCTTCCATCTGCTGTTTCACTCCCCAATTGGCCGCAACTGCCGGAGCTGCTCTGATTTGAAGCCAGGAGCCAGGAGTTTCCTCTGGTCTCCCACGCGGGTGCAGGGGCCCAAGGACTTGGTCCGTCTTCCACTGCTTTCCCAGGCCATAGCAGAGAGCTGGATCGGAAGAGGAGCAGCTGGGACTAGAACTGGCGCCCATATGGGATGCCGGCATTGTAGGCGGCAGCTTTACCCACTACGACGCAGTGCCGGCCCCAGCTGTTAGAATTTTTTAAAATACCAATGTTTTGAAAAGTTTCTAATTATTTTCAGGAGTATTTCTTAAATTTTCCTTCCTTTAAAATTATTATAGAACTTACTATATTTTTGAATTTATAGTGAAGTGTCATTCATGGCTTTCTTGAAATTGTAATTCTATGTTTACATATATCTTTAATGTTCCATCTTTTTTATTTGCATTGGTTATTATTCCTTCATTTTTATCTGAATGAGGAACTAACATGAAGATAATTTTACTTGCATATTAATATTTGAATTATTAGCAAATTTATTGAGGTATTATTTGACATATAATAAATTATAGATGTTTAAAATAAATACTTTTTTAAAATTACCTTAGCATTTTTTAAGTGTGCAGTTCACTAGTATTAAGTAAGTTTATATTATTGTGCAGTGGGTCTCCAGAACTTTTTAAATTGCAAAACTGAAACTTTGTATCCATTAAATAACTATTAAATAACAACTTGTCTCCTCCCCAGCCACTGGAAATAAGCATTCTGCTTTTTCTCCCTGTAAATTTGACTATTTTAGATAACCTATTTAAGTGGAATTATACAATTTTTTTATGACTTGTTTATTTCAGTTAGCATTAATACTCAAGATTCATCCATGTCGTTGTATATGTCAAAATTTACTTCTGTTTTAAATCCTAATAATACTCCTTTGTATGTATATGAGATCTTCAAAAAGTTCATGGAAAATAGATTATGAAAAACTAAGCATGAATTTCATTTTTTTTGCACCAAAATGAATTTGTACTAACTGGTTGTAACATGTCTGAATAGGATCTAGTTTGAGGTGCTAAGAAGGAAAAAGAGCCCCTGTCAAAGAAACAGGAATTTTACTGAAATTAAAGCAAGGAAAAAAATCAAATTGAAGTGAAGCATGGGTGGAAGAATGGTGAAATCACTGATGCTCTAGGAAAAGTTTATGAGTCTCTCTCTCTGCCTCTCCCTCTACTTCTGTAACTTTCAAATAAATATTTTTGATTTCTGACTTTCAAATAAATATATATTTTGTTTATAAAAGGTGGTGCTGGTATTGTGGCGTAGCATGTCAAGCTACCATCTGGGATACTGGCACTGGTTCAAGTCCTAGCAGCTCCACTTCCAATTCAGCTCCTTGCTAATTGCCTGGGAAAAGCAGCAAAAGATGCCTCAAGTGCTTGGGCCCCTGCCACTTGTGTAGGAGACCCAGAAGAAGCTCCTGCCTTCTGTACCAATGATTGTTATCAGAAACAATAGCCAACATGATAATCACAGTTCTCACTGGAAAATTAAAGTGAAGAAAACTTTCTGCTCAATAGGTGACAAAACTGTTGTACCCACAGCAGCTGCAGACAATAGCAGAGCTTTCAGTGGAAATTTTCAACAAATGGCATCAAGATCCTGAAGCATTTCTTCCAAGATTTGGAGCAGGAGATGGGACATAGCTTTACCAGTGTGATCCTGAAGACAAAACACAATCAAAGCAATGGCTACCAAGAGGTGAAAATATTCTAGTAAGAGCAAAATGAACCTGTCAAGAGCAACGGTCATGGCCACAGTTCTTTTGACATTCAAGGCATTTTGCTTGTTGGGTCTCTGGAGAGCCAAAGAAGAATAATGTCTGCTTATTAGGAGATTGTTTTGAGAAAGTTAGCCAAAGCTTTAGCAGAAAGAATAATGTCTGGGAAAGCATCCCCAGATGGTCCCTCTTCACCACCACAATGCCCTGGCTTATGCCTTTCATCAAATAAGGGGAATTTTGTGAGAGTTTCAATAGGAAATTACTAGATATGTACCTGATTTGTTCCTTATGATTTCTTTTTGTCTCTAATCTTAAAATTTTTTTAAAAGGGCACCTGTGCTTTTATTCAGTAAATAATGTAAAATAGCGACTGCATTGACATGGTTGAATACCCAGAACCTTCTGTTCCTTAGGGAGGTACTAAATGGCTGGTATCATTGCTAAGAAAAAATGTGCTGACCTTGATGTCAGCTTTTATTGATGACCAATGTTTACATTTGTATTTCTAAAAACTTTTTTAAAAAAGATTTATTTATTTGAAAGTCAGAGTTACACACAGAGACAAGGGGAGGCAGAGAGAGAGAGAGAGAGAGAGGTCTTCCATCTGCTGGTTCACTCCTCAGTTTGCCACAATGGCCAGAGCTGCGCCAATCCAAAGCCAGGATCCAGGAGCCTCCTCCGGTTCTCCCATGTGGGTGCATGGATCCAAGGATTTAGGCCATCCTCCACTGCTTTCCCAGGCATAGCAGAGAGCTGGATCGGAAGTGGAGCAGCTGGGACTAGAACTGACGCCACATGGGATGCCAGCACTGCAAGAGGAGGCTTGACCCACTATGCCACAGCGCCGACCCCTCCAAAAAACTTTTAAAAATGTTTTATTGATTTATTTTGAAAGGCAGAGAGAGATCGAGATCGAGGTCTGTCATGTACTGATTCATGCACCAAATGTCTGTAATAGCCAAGTTTAAGACAGGAACTCTATCCAAGTGCCCCACGTAGTTGGCAGGAATACAAGCACTTGGGCCATCGATCAACTGCTTTTCAGGAATATCAGCAGGAAGCTGGATCAGAAGCAGGCACTCGCACCAGGCAATTCCACATGTGTCAAACTTGACTTCCAGGATGTGAGCATCTCAAGCAACAGCCCAACCTGCTGTGTTTGAAGTTGCTTTGTACACCGAGTTTTATCTATTTGTCCATTGAAAGATATTTGGGTTGCTTCTGTCTCATGGCTGTTGTTAATGCTGCTCTGAACATGAACGTATAAGAGATTTTTTTTTTTTATTCATTTATTTATTTCAAAGACTGTTACAGGAGAGGGAGGGTGGGAGAGAGAGAGAGAGATATCTCTTCCATCCTCTGGTTCATTTCCCCAGTGGGCAGTGCTGGGCCAGGCAGAAGCCAGGAGTCAGGAGCTTCTTCCAGGTTTCTCATGTGAGTACAGGGGCCCAAATATTTGGGGCATTTTTCTGTTGCCATTAGCAGGGAGCTAGATTGGAAGTGGAATAGTCATGATTCCAACAGGTGCCAATATGGCATGCCAGTGTTGCAGGCAGTGGCTTAATCCTCTGTGCTACAATGCTGGCCCCTTAGTATTGTTTTTAAAACATTCCCAAATGATTATAGTCTGCAGTCAAGGGAAAGGACCACTGAGGATGTTTCCAAACTTAGAACACAATACATGAGGCTGCGCTGTGGTGTAGCAGATTAAGCTGCCGTCTGCAGCACCGGGATCCCGTTTGGGTGCCAGTTCAATTCCCAGCTCCACTTCCAATCCCTGCTAATGCACCCAGGAAAGCAGTAGAAAATGGCCCAAGTGCTAGGGCCCCGAACCCATGTGGGAGACCCAGAAGAAGCTCCAGAATCTTGGTTTCAGTATGGTCCAGCTCTAGCCATTGCAGCCATTTGGGGAGTGCACCAGCGAATGAAAGACCTCTCTCTCTCTCTCTCTCTTTCTCTCTCTCTTCCCCCAACCTGTCTATAACTCTGCCTTTCAAATAAAATAAATAAATCTTTAAACTTAGAACACAATACAATGTTAGAAATCTCACTGTGAAGGTTTATGAATTGTTAATACATGGGTCTTCAAGAAGTTCATGGACAATGCTTATTGTGAAAAATAATGTATTGGGCCGGCGCCACGGCTCACTAGGCTAATCCTCCGCCTGCGGCGCCGGCACCCCAGGTTCTAGTCCCAGTTGTGGCACCAGAGTCTGTCCCTGTTGCTCCTCTTCCAGTCCAGCTCTCTGCTGTGGCCTGAGAAGGCAGTAGAGGATGGCCCAGGTCCTTGGGCCCTGCACCCACATGGGAGACCAGCAGGAAGCACCTGGCTCCTGGCTTCAGATCGGCGCAGTGTGCTGGCCATAGCGGCCATTTTGGGGGTGAACCAAAGGAAGGAAAACCTTTCTCTCTCTCTCTCTCTCTCACTGTCCAACTCTGCCTGTCAAAAAAAAAAAAAAAAATCGAAAAATAATGTATTGATTTCAAAATTTTTCATACTAGGGTCGAGTGTTTTGATGTGGTGAGTTAAGCTACAGTTTGGGACACCCACATCCCATATTGGAATGTCTCATTTGAATCCCAGCTACTCTGCTTCTGATCCAATTTCCTGTTAATGTGCCTCCTGGGAAGTAGCTAATAATTAATCAAGTACTTGGGTCCCTGCCACCTATGTGGGAGACTCAGACTGAGTTCTAGGCTCCTGGCTTTGGCCTCATCCAGCCCCAACTATTGCAGGCATTTGGAGCAGCTGGAAGATCTCTCTCTCTCTTTCTCGCTGCTTAAATAAACTTATTTAATTCCATTATTTCACAACCTTTCTGAAGTAACCTTATTTATGGAATTTATATATTCCTTTAGGAAAATGCAGAAATATTGCATCAATTTCCTATTTAAAGTTTTTTCTCTCTCTCTGAATTTAAGATGTTACTGTGGTCGATTGATTGGAGACCATCATGGGATAGATTATTCCTGGACCATGTCAGCTGCAAAGGATGATGAAAATGAACAATGGTCTGTTGAGAAACACACAACGAAAAGTCCTACAGATACCTTTGGCACCATTAACTTCCAAGATGGAGATCACATCTACCACTCCAAGGTTTGCTAATAAACTAAGGTGTTTTTTTTTTTTTTTTTTTTTTTCTGGTTTTGAACAGAGGATAACCTCCAAATGTATCTCGAAGTGTAGATAATCAGATGAGCTCAAGCTCGTTCAGGGTGATATGGCCATAGATGAAGTGTAGATAATCAGATGCCCTGGTTTTGTTGTAAAGAAATCCAAGTTATTAATCCCTTGATAAGAACATGATTCTCTCTTTCCTTTATGTCGGAGGGTCATTGCACTTTCCCAGTTGTGGTGTGGCCAGCTCTTTCATTGATTAACTTTCCTCTTTCAGCAAGTTTCTACTCTCTGCAGAAGACTGTGGCTTATTACTATTTTTTTTGAAAAGATTTGTTTATTTATTTGAAAGTCAGAGTTACACAGAGGGAGAAGGAGAGGCAGAGAGAGAGAGGTCTTCCATTCACTGGTTCACTTCCCAATTTGCCACAATGGCCAGATCTGCACAAAGCCAGGAGCCAGGAGCTTCCTCTGGGTCTTCCCACATGCGTGCAGGGGCCCAAGCACTTGGGCCATCTTCTACTGCTTTCCCAGTTCGTAGCAGAGAGCTGGATTGGAAGTGGAGCTACTGAGACTTGAACTGGCGCCCATATGGGATGCTGGCACTGCAAATGGCAGCTTTACCTTCTACACCACAGCACCGGGCCAGGCTTATTGCTCTTGGATATAGAAAAGTTAGTACTAATGATCAGGTTTTAGCTGAATGATGGCCATAGGGATTACCAATAGCTTGTGACTGTTCTTATCTCCTAAGTTCTTGTGAGGGCCTCTTCTAAGGAAAGATACAGGTCTTCACCCACCAAAGGATACTAACTTGGTCTTTCCTGTCCCTTCAGGGGAATTTTGCATGTGATTTGTGTAGTATTGACGGGTTAGCTGTCCCTCATGTGTTTTATTTTTTGCAGGTTAATTACCTGCTGCTTTCTTAGAGGCAGCTTTTGCTAGGGAAACTTCAGGTGGAGCGCCCCTCTGGAAAGCTCTGGCTCATCTGTGCTCCAGAATATGGCCATCAGTTGGATGGATTTGAAACACCAGTTCTTAATATTGTAATCCTGATACAGTTTCACAAAGTGGCTCCACAATAATCTGCATTTCCAGTTATTAGGCCTCTTGCATTTAACTTTGTATGTAGATATTTTCTTTAATTGACAAAAAATTGACTCCATTCCTTTCTCCAATTTTTTGGAGACTAATTTATTTTTCTTCTTTTTAAAGATTTATTTATTTATTTGGAAGTCAGAGTTACAGAGAGAGAGGAGAGGCAGAAAGAGAGTCTTCCATCCGCTGGTTCACTCCCCAGTTGGCCGCAACGGTTGGAGCTGAGCTGATCAAAGCCAGGAGCCAGGGGCCTCTTCCCTGTCTCCCATGCGGGTGCAGGGGCCCAAGGACTTGGGCCATCTTCTGCTGCTTTCCTGGGCCACAGCAGAGAGCTGAATCGGAAGTGGAGTTTTGAACTGGCACCCATATGGGATGCCAGCACTGCAGGTGGTGGCCTAACCTGCTAAGCTACAGTGCCAGCTAGCACCAGCTAGCCCCTGAAGGGTAATTTCTTATAGAACCCTCTGTGAAAATTTCACCTTAAGTTTTACTCTTTTTTTTTTTTTTGCTTTTGTATTTATTCTTAGTCATTTTTATATACTCATTTTTCATCTACTTAATAAGTATTTATTGGGCCTCCAATACTTGCTGTACCCCTAAGTGCATATGTTGCATGTACTAACAGCGCATGATGTCGGGTGAAGGACAGAGGAATAAATATACAGTTATCATAGAGTGTGAGAGGGCCATGCAAAGGGAATGTTGGGATGAAAGGTGGACTCCTGGGGGGTTGTGTGGAGAGAGGGGCCAGCTGAATGGAAGAGCAGCTGTGCTGGGACTGGAAAGGCGAGTAAGGTGAATGGGGTCTGATGGAGTTGAAGGGTAAGCCCACTGCAGGGTGAAGAATAGCTTCTAGGAGGATTGAATATGCAGCTAGATGGATTTCTTGATCATGAATACGTTTTATGTGTAGCATGAGGCTCACGTTACAGTCTGTGTATCTGAATTTTATTTGGTGTCTCAGAAAAGAAAGTGTTGTGTTTAGACCTAAAATTCTGTCCAGGTTCATCTGGAGCAGCCGGAAAGCCAGCAGGGGTCAGTTATTTATCTTCTGACGCTGCTTTCCCCTTCCCAGGGGTTTATCTTTTTATCGTATTGTGCATAGGATCTAAGGTGAATCTCTGCCCGTGGCTTCTGCCTAAGGGAGTTGGTTACAAAGGAGATGTAGGGCAGTTGTCATGAGGCTTTGGCATAGTTTTCCATCAGCCTTTGGGAGAAAAGACTCTGGGAGTGATAATTTAGATCACCGTGGGAGTTTATCCTGAAATCTCAAGGCATGATGTCTTCTAGGACCAGGAGGACTTAGAGCTGAAGGAGCATACAGCTGGGAGGAAGAGCTGGGGTAGAGAGGAGGTGCACCGGACAGGGCTGGCTTCTCTGCCCTTCTTCTTGTTTGCTGCAATATAAACCATTCCACAAGGTCAACTTGTATTTTTTTTCCTACTATATTAATATATAATAAAGCCAGGGAAATTCACTTTCCTCACTTGTAAATTGAATCATGATTGTCCTTAGATTTTCTTTTCCTATCATACATTTTGTGATGGCTGTACCCTCATGATGGTTCAGTCCAGGTTGACTCAACTGTGGCCATTGTGGCTATTTGGGGAGTGAACCAGTGGATGGAAGATCTCTCTCCCTGTCTCTCCTTCTGTCTGCCTCTCAAATAAATTAACAAATCTTAAAAAAAAAACACTCTAGTATTTTAGTTATGAAATTAAGATTGTGTATGATTAAGTTCATGGAAGAATGAATGGTTTAAATTGCTGTTGTACTCTGGAGGACAGATCCTATTTGCTTGTATAGAGAGCTTGACTGTGATTATTTTTGGCTTAGTTTTTAATTAATAGTTTTTATTGCCCTTATTCCTTATTTCTATATATCTGACTTATTTTTGCTATTGGTTGGCTAATGCTAGAGGAAGGAAAATTAATTTCAAGATTATACTCTTTCAATGTTCTGAAGAGGCAGAATTTTCTAGAAAAAGAAAACCAATCATGCCATATACTCCTAGACAAAATGCAAAATGATTCTGGAGCTACTGTGTGCTGGTTTGGAATTTCTTCATTTTCTTTTGCTGGGATTGACTATTCAGACATTACTGCTTTGTGAAAAGTGTTTATTTTGGGGAAGAAAATTTTTTTGGAGGGATAATGGTATATGAAAGAAATAGAAGGTAAAATTTATAATAGATGAAATGTACATGCTCCTGAATCTTAATTAAATTGTACTAATATGTGGAGTGGCCAAGTAAATTAAAAACCATAGCACTTATGAAAAATCCCATTTTACCTGTGTCTTAAAGCTTTTTATTAATGGGTTTGCTGATGTAGTGATTTTGACCAGGCGTTTTGGAGAACATTAGTGGGCTAGCCCTGAAGCCAGAGGAAGCTTTCCTGCAGTGATTTGTAATTCCCAGAAGGAACTGAAGGGGGTGTGGGATCATGTAAAAGTAAATATTTCCATTCCATGAAGCTTTAAAGAGACCCCAGACACTTCCTTTCAGAGTTTGGTTATTTCGGTTGCCCTGCTGTGTGCTTATTATTCCTGTACCTGTCATGTATTTTTCACTATTTTCTGTTCATGCATGTATGTGTGTGTTTCAGTATATCAGAACATCTTATGATACAAAACTGGATCATCTTTTACATTTAATGTTGCAAGAGTGGAAGATGGAATTGCCAAAGCTGGTGATCTCTGTCCATGGGGGCATCCAGAGCTTTAAGATGCCTTCCAAGATTAAGGAGATCTTCAGTCAAGGTTTGGTCAAAGCCGCAGAGACCACAGGAGCATGGATAATAACCGAAGGCATCAATACTGGTAAAGCACACTTCTCTCTCTTTCTCTCTGTTCCATTTCTTCCTTCCTTCCTTTCTTTCTTTCCTCCACTTATTTCTTTCCCTCCTTCATTCCCTCCCTCCGTTTTGCATTTCTGTCCTTCTCTGTATTTTCTCTTTGTTGCCATGAAGCAGGTAGCATGGCACCCAATCGGCTCTAATCTACTCTCAGGAGATATGGTGGTGTAAAGTGGGAAGACAAAAATCCTAGTGACTGGAAAACAAGTCTAGCTGAGTCATAAATCGTTCCTGGAATGTGTCTCTGCTATTATCAGAATACACTGTTTCAACATAACTTCAAATAAACTTCTGGCACAGAAAATACTCTTTTTTTTTTTTTAAAGATTTATTTATTTATTTATTTAAAAGTCAGAGTTGCACAGAGAGAGAAGGAGAGGCAGAGAGAGAGAGAAAGAGGTCTTCCATCCTCTGGTTCACTCCTTAAACGGCCACAATGGCCAGAGCCGCGCCGATCCAAAGCCAGGAGCCAGGAGCTTCTTCCTGGTCTCCCACAAGGGTTCAGGAGTCCAAGGACTTGGGCCATCTTCTATTGCTTTCCAGAGTTCATAGCAGAGAGTGGAAGTGGAGCAGCTGGGACTCGAACCGGCGGCCAAATGGGGTGCTGGCACTTCAGGCGGTGGCTTTACAGCACTGGCCCCAGAAAATACTCTTTTCTGAACTTCAGACTATGGTGAGAGTAGAAGGGACATTGAATCCATGCCAGTGTATAGTATGTATGGCCCTGGCCATTACCTAAACTCATGCAGTCATGGGCAAGTTCTCAGACACTGGATCGATATCAGTGAAGTGTGCAAAATTGCATAGAGTGTATTGGGCATGAGAAGGTAATTACTTTTTTGGATTGCTGCTATGGTTGCCAGTACATTCACTGTCTCTGTCACAGGCTCTTTTATGCTCTTTGAAATCTGACATTCAAGAACTTCCTACAGTGGTCTCTGAACCTTATTTCTCTACCTCAGTATTTATGAATTGTTTGCCTATTACAATCACCTGGGGAGCTTTTAAAAAATACATAGGCACAGGCTCTTCCGTGGATGAATCATAGGCTTTCAGGATGGAGCTTCCAAAGTTTGTCTGATGTGCAGCCAGAATGGAGACCTAGTGACTCCACACAGCTTCTCCTTTGTCATATTAACCTGTGGTTTCCCATCTCCCCTTCACTTTTCTCTCTTGACTTGAAATTCCTTAGCCAGTGTCTTCTGTTAAATTCTGTGTGTCCTTTAAGATCTAAACAAGATGCCAACAGACCCATGAAGTAGCACCTCAGTATCTCAACTAGAGCTGTTCACTTCTGTCTCTTACTTTGTGTAGTGCTTACTGCCTGGAGCTCAGGGAGCCTGTTTAAATTTTGCCTTACTGATTGCAATGAATCTGTGTAGGATCTCTCCTTCCTGGTTTTGGTTTAGGGGAAAGGATCTGCAGATCTGCCTAAACATTTAATAACACACACTGGTTTCACCAACGGTGTATTTTGACAAAGAAAGAAAGATAGAAAGAAAGAAAAGAAGGAAGGAAGGAAGGGAGGGAGGGAAAAAGAAAGGAAGGAAGTAAGACAGAGGAAGAAAGAGAGAGAGAAAAAAGTATATCTAAGAGATTTGAGCTGTTACTAATATCTGGTAGTTCATCTTTCACATTTTGTAGATAATAATTGTTTCACATTCTGGGAAGTAAAAGAGGTCTAAGTCCATTGTACATTACTTACTTTATTTCCAATTTTTTATAGGGGTGGGGAAGTTTTACAGAGTACAGAGAAAAGTGGACTTGGGCAAGGCCTTTTCTTTGAGTAACTGCATTAGGTCCTTTATTTTACTGACTGCTTTTTTAAAAAAAAAATCTGAGAGGCAGAGAGAGAAATAATGCCCACCCCATACTTAAAAAAGATTAGGGATAATTAACCTAAAGGAACCCAAATACAATAATGTGAGGTAATTCATGGGATGAACATCAAATTAAAAATTTACACTCACTGGAGCACTCCAAACAGTCATACAATTGCTTGTGAAGTAACTTTAACCATCATCTTGTTATCAGTACTATTAATAAATGGGTGATTCACCTTACCATCCAATTTCCTATACAAAAGATGTGGGAAATAAATACCCAAATAGCAGTACATCTCACTTAATTCAACTAGAGCTTCTCTAGGGCCCAACTCTTGGAGGACTGGTCCTGGGAGCAGCTGTGGCAGCATCCCCGGAGAGGTTGTTGGAAACACCAGTCTCAGGCTCTACTTCCAGAACTGCAGCATCAGAATCTACATTTTAACAGCATGCACAGTTAATTCTGTGCGTATTTACACTAGAGGAACTCTGCTTTTGAACTTCTGTCTGTTCTTGAGATGTTTCTCAGCTATGGTGAAACATAATTT
The DNA here is from genome assembly GCF_964237555.1 of Oryctolagus cuniculus. NCBI lineage: Eukaryota > Metazoa > Chordata > Mammalia > Lagomorpha > Leporidae > Oryctolagus > Oryctolagus cuniculus. Next base: position 155,411,575 of record NC_091432.1, read on the forward strand.
GGCATGAATCTTTGACATTTGCTTAAATTGATTGTCATGGACCTTAAGAACCTACTATATATAAAGCAATTGGGTAAATGGTATTCACACCCCATATCAAAGACCCTGGTATGTTATAACTATTTATAACTTTGAATCAGTTTACTTTAGTGACGCAAGGGACACATCTGTAAGATGTTTTGTTGGGACATCAGCATCAGAGAAGACTAGAAACAAAAACTTAAAATATTCCTGGTGTCAGGATTGGCTTGTTAAGAAAGAGCAATACACAGACGCTCTGCTTAGGCAAGAATGGGATCAGAACCAAGGTGGTAAGTAGAAACTGCCCAAAGCCAGAGGGGAATAGTGTAGGTACAGAGGTCAGTGATAACAGAAAAAGGTATTGAGTGAGAATAAGGAAGCCAAGATATCAGAAGCTATTTCCTCTCTGCCAGCAACATTTTTTGAGTGGCCTTTACACTTGTCTGTTTGTCATGTTTTTCTCTCCCTGGCAGTCACTGTGTTTTATGTGATTTGTGAGTTAAAACTTGACTTCTAAACTGGTTGTTTGTAGGAGTGTCAAAGCATGTTGGAGATGCCCTGAAAGCTCATTCCTCTAACTCCTTGAGAAAAATCTGGACAGTTGGAATCCCTCCTTGGGGTGTCATTGAGAACCAGAAAGATCTTATTGGAAAAGATGTAAGTAGACAGTCCTTTGACAACAAGGAAATCAGTATGTGTCCAAAATCTCCTACATAACACTGCACCTGGATTTCTAGAAGATTCTTCAGATGTTATGTATTCAAAGGCAACTCTGGACTTCCTTCTGCTTCCCTCACTGTATCTTAGAAAATGGCATTGCAGATACTCAAGTGAAAAGCTTCAGACTAATCCTAGAACCATGCTTTGTCTCACACCTCAGATCTGGTCCATTTGTAAACTATCTTATCTTGACTTTTAAAATACACCCAGAATCTGACCTCTTCTCTAGGTCCCAGCCTAGCCATCATTATCTGACATCTGAGTGATTATAATCTCCTTTCTTACCCTTGCTCTTATCTCTGCAGTCTGTTGTTAATATAGCAGCTAGAATGATTCATGTAAAATAGAAACCAAAGCATGCTGTTCCTTTTGACAAAACCTTTCTATTGCTCTTGTGTTGCTTGATGCTTGTAATGGTTTGCTAGTGGTGAAATGAAGCATATTCTTTTTTAAAAACGATTTTATTGGGGTCGGCACTGTGGCGTAGCGGGTAAAGCCACTACCTGCAGTGCTGGCATTCCATATGGGCACCAGTTTGAGTCTTGGCTGCTCCACTTTCGATCCAGCTCTCTGTTATGGCCTGGGAAAGCAGTGGGAGATGGTCCAAGTGCTTGGGCCCTTGCACCTGCGTGGGAGATTTGGAAGAAGTTCTTGGCTTTTGGGCTTTGGATCAGTGCAACTCCGACCATTGCTGCCAACTGGGGAGTGAACTAGCAGATGGAGGACCTCTCTCTCTCTCTGCCTCTCCTTCTCTCTCTGTGTAACTCTTTCAAATAAATTAATAAATTTAAAATTATTTATTTATTTATTTGAAAGGTAGAGTTAGAGAGAGAGAGAAAGACAGAGAGAGAGAGAGAGAGAGAGAGGTCTTCCACCTGCTATTTCACTTCTCAAATGGCTGCATCATCCAGAGCTGGACTGATCCGAAGCCAGGAGCCAGGAGCTGCTTCTGGGTCTTCTATGTGGGGGCAGGGGCCCCAGCACTGGGCCGTTGTCTGCTGCATTCCCAAGCACATTAGCAAGGAGCTGGATTGGAAGTGAAGCAGCTGGGACTCAAACGGGTATCCATATGGGATGCCAGCACTGCAGGTAGTGGCTTTACCTGCTATGACACAGTGCCAGTCGCATAAGGCATATTCTTAATTTGGGCCTTGCTGTTTCTCTTCTCCCATTGGTTTCATTCATTCTTTTTTTTTTTTTTTTTTTTTTTTTTTTTAATGAGAGATTTAACCTTGCATGGCCAGCGTCATCACAGGTATTTCTTATTATTTATTTATTTATTTTTTGGACAGGCAGAGTTAGACAGTGAGAGAGAGAGACAGAGAGAGAAAGGTCTTCCTTCCGTTGATTCACCCCCAAAATGGCCGCTATGGCCAGCACGCTGTGCTGATCTGAAGCCAGGAGCCATGTGCTTCCTCCTGGTCTCCCATGCAGGTGCAGGGCCCAAGCACTTGGGCCATCCTCCACTGCCTTCCCGGGGCCACAGCAGAGAGCTGGCCTGGAAGAGGGGCAACCGGGACAGAATCCAGCTCCGCAACTGGAACTAGAACCTGGTGTGCTTGCACCGCAGGTGGAGGATTAGCCTAGTGAGCCGCGGCACCAGCCTCATTTCATTCTCATGTATTGAGTCTTTCATCCTATTTGTTTGTTGAAAGGGAGTGGATGGGTCTATTTGTAGGGCTAATAACTTTTCTTTCTTTTTTTTTTTTTTTTTGACAGGCAGAGTGGACAGTGAGAGAGAGAGAGACAGAGAGAAAGGTCTTCCTTTGCCGTTGGTTCACCCTCCAATGGCCGCTGCGGCCAGCGCGCTACGGCCGGCGCACCGCGCTGATCCGATGGCAGGAGCCAGGAGCCAGGTGCTTATCCTGGTCTCCCATGGGGTGCAGGGCCCAAGCACCTGGGCCATCCTCCACTGCACTCCCTGGCCACAGCAGAGAGCTGGCCTGGAAGAGGGGCAACCGGGACAGAATCCGGCGCCCCGACCGGGACTAGAACCCGGTGTGCCGGCGCCGCTAGGCGGAGGATTAGCCTAGTGAGCCGCAGCGCCGGCGAGGGCTAATAACTTTTCAATAAAAATATCAGATATTGGAAAAGGCATAATAAAGAAGGTTAACTACTGTTAGGGCATTGAATGTATCATTCTTGAGGTTTTTTTCTTATTTAATGTATTTGAAAGGCAGAGACAGAAAGATGTATCTTTATCTTTCGTCTCCTGGTTCAGTCCCCAAGTGTCTACAACAGCCAGGAGTGGGTCAGACCAAAGCCAGGAGCCTGAAACTCAGCCTGGGTCTCCCATGTGGGCAGCAGAGACCCAATTACTTGAGCTATCAAGCTACTTTTTGGTGTTTGCATGAGCAGGAAGCTGTAGCCAGGGGCTGGGACTGAACCTTGAACTTATGTACTCTAAAATGGAACATGGGAATCTTAACTGCTGGGATAAATACCCACCCCTGATTTTTCTTACTCAAGAATTTCAGCAGATTTTATGTGTTTCTATCCTTTAATCATGTTCAAATTGTCCTATTTTGGCCAGTGGAGCTTTTTAAGCTATCTCCTGCATTTTTTTAAACACAATTGTATTGTTTTTCATAACTCGTTTATTTTTTAAATATGAAACAACTCTCAGGCCCAGTGTGTATACTTTTTGCTCCCTAAGGTAATGGCTGGTTGCTTTTAGTAGGGCATAATATGAGGAGATTATAGTTGAGAGTCAAGGGTGCATTTTGATTTCTTGTGCCTAATAGTATTTGAGTACTTTGAATTAACCAACTATTCTTCTGTTATTGTTCATTGAAGTAGTTTCCTGTTTTTTGCTTTTGTGGAAAATTATATTAATAAAAGCCAGCACCATGGCTCAATAGTCTAATCCTCTGCCTGTGGCGCCAGCACACCAGGTTCTAGTCCCAGTTGGGGTGCCAGATTCTGTCCCTGTTGCTCCTCTTCCAGTCCAGTTCTCTTCTGTGGCCTGGGAGTGCAGTGGAGGATGGCCCAAGTGCATTGGCCCTGCACCCGCATGGGAGACCAGGAGAAGCACCTGGCTCCTGACTTCAGATCAGTGCGGTGTGCCGGCTGCAGCGCACCAGCCACAGTGGCCATTGGGGGGTGAACCAACGACAAAAGGAAGACCTTTTTCTCTTTCTCTCACTGTCCACTCTGCCTGTCAAAAAATTATATCAATATTGTGATAAAAATATATAAATATTTAGTACTAGCTTGCTTGTTTTCCTAAAGATAATTCTCAAGGTAGAAGAAATGGATGAACCAGTTAGTGTGTGCATTTAGGAAATGTGGTAACAATTCATATTCTGTGAACAAGATACGTGGGAACCCATTTCCTCAGACCATTGACAGTTTGGGTAATCTGGCTTTATTAAACCTTGCCATTCTGATAAGAAGAAAATAAGACCTAATTATTCTTAGTTCTATTTCTTTGATTACTAGTGAGATTCAGTATCTCTTCATATGATTTTCATGCATTTTTAAGTAAGGTTTTTATACTTACCTTTGAAAGACTTTTTATATTGTAATTTAATCTAGTTACATTTTAGTTGTATATGCTGCATTTCTCAGTTTTAAATTTTACATAGTTTATAATAGTCATCAATAAATATGAAATAATTTTTGAGTCTACTAATCATTTTATTTTTGGTTTCTGGCCTCAGGGTCATGCTTTAGAATTAAGGTTACTTTTAAAATCTAATGTTTCTGGCCGGTGCTGCGGCTCACTAGGCTAATCCTCTGCCTAGCGGCGCTGGCACACCGGGTTCTAGTCCCGGTCGGGGCGCCGGATTCTGTCCCGGTTGCCCCTCTTCCAGGCCAGCTCTCTGCTGTGGCCAGGGAGTGCAGTGGAGGATGGCCCAGGTGCTTGGGCCCTGCACTCCATGGGAGACCAGGAAAAGCACCTGGCTCCTGGCTCCTGCCATCGGATCAGCGCGGTGCGCCGGCCACAGCGCGCAGGCCGCGGCGGCCATTGGAGGGTGAACCAACGGCAAAGGAAGACCTTTCTCTCTGCCTCTCTCTCTCACTGTCCACTCTGCCTGTCAAAAAAAAAAAAAAAAAAAAATCTAATGTTTCTAAAATTCACCATGCTTTTTACGTCCATTATTTCTTTGAAGTCTCATAGTACTTACACATTAGGAAAAGAAGCCTAAGAAAGGAGGCAGCAATGACTCAGAGTTAAAGTTAGTAAGTGGAAGAAGCTGAACTTGAACTTGGTCTCTCTGATTCTATATACTGTGTGCTTGCTTCTAAAGTACATATGGGGACATGTGTGTGGTTCTGTGGGTTAGGCCACCACTTGGAATGCCTGTATCCCATATAGGAGTGCCTGAGGTCGAGTCCTAACTCTGCTTCTGCTTCAGATTCAGCTTCCTGCTAATGAGCTCCAGGCCCCTGGTTTCAGCCTGGTCCAGCCCTGGTTTGGAAGTGAGCATTTGGGGAGTGAACAAGCAGATGGAAGTTTTTATCTCTTTCTGTCTCTCCCTCTGTCATTTTGCCTTTCAATTAAATAAAAATAAATACATAAACTTAAAAACAATAAAAGCCAATAAGAATTAGGGCTGCTTAAAGGAGAGTCCATAGACATAATAAAGATCTTGATGGTTTATACTGATGTTTTATATTGAATGAAATGCAGTTTTGCTGGTTAGCTGCTATTCATTTTTTTGGCGTATTAGGACAGTTCAGAATCAAAGTATTTTTTCAGAATAGATATACTAAAACACAGTATTTGTTAATGATGTGATCTATGTACTGGTGGCAGTCTTTGTACTGTTTATTAATGGTCTTAAGCAGAATAAGTTCAGAAATGGAAAATAAGTATTTAGAATCATTGTTGTAATGTGACCATGTGGCAGGGTCAGTGGACTTTCTGACCATGTTGTTGAACTTGTGTTGCAAGTCCCATGTATCATGAGCTACAGCCCAGTTGTGCGGAGTAGGATCACATGTTAGTCCCTAAAAAATGAGAAATTAAAAAAAAGTCCTTTCACACAGATAGTTTGAGAAGAACTGCTCTAAAAAGCAGGTAGTTCTTTCTAATCTCAATTGACAGGAGCTCTGTTGGTGCATAGAACAGGGCTTTGGAGCAGTTGAGCCTGGGGAAGGGATTAGAGTGCTGACCGTCTTATTCCTTCTGTCCTAGGTGGTGTGCCTATACCAGACTCTGGGGAACCCCCTTAGCAAGCTCACCACCCTCAACAGCATGCATTCACACTTCATCCTGGCTGACGATGGTACCGTGGGCAAGTATGGCAATGAAATGAAACTCCGGAGGAACCTGGAAAAATACCTCTCTCTGCAGAAGATACACAGCTGTGAGTACCCTAGGGTAGCCAGAACCTTGGAGTTCCCAGAGATTCAGTTTACATGTGTGAACCCATGGCTGGAAGAAAGCAGGATACAAGATCGTGCAAAAATGTGGTGACAGTGGGAGAAAGGAAGAAACATTTTGGGGGACAGTATAGTCAGGGCAGGTTTTATGGAAGGATGGGGACTTTAGCGAAGAGTCTATAGGGTTGGCTCCCTGGAGGGAGAGAGGAGGGGAAGACTTGTGTGTGAAGATGGGAGTGGCCGAAGAGAGAGAATCGGGAGAGAATGGGCTCTGAGCTTTGAAGGCTGGGTAAGATGATATTTCATATATATGCATATGGTGGCCAGATAGGTTAATGGTTAAAACCAGACACGACTTTTAGAGGTTAGGGCCTTGGAAAGCATCAGGGTCGTATCATGCATGCACGGAGCTTCAAGCCTACAATTTTGTTCATGTCTGTGGAGGGGAGAATAGGGGAGGGCCAGAATCACTGGGGGTCTTTGCACAGGGAGGTGTGACTCCTTCCCACAGAGGAGGAGGGCTGGGTGCTACCTGGAGAAACAAGACTTTTCCTCCTAGACAGCACAGGGTGGATCCTTGACTGTTGTGTAGAATTAAATCTTCCACAAAATTCTCCCATCCTTTAAGGCAGAGGTGGGGGGGGTGGGGTGCGAATGCCCTGGAGGGCTTACTCTCTCTTCCACCTTTATGGATTGTTGGGGAAGTGCTCCTAGTCCTATTATTTTCTGGCCTTGATCCCCAGAGGCAGTGGAATGTCCTGAGGTTAGAGAGGTCAAAGCTCTACCCTGTACTGTCTGTCCTCTTGGGCAATGCTGTTAGTATCTGTCAAGCTGTCTTCTTTTTATAAATATGGAAGGAATTGTCTTTGTTTGTTCTTTTGAAAATTAATTGAGGAAAAAAGCACACTGGGTGTGTCTAGAATAGTGTTGGATCCACGGTAGATTGTTAATAAATATCCGTTTGTTTCTTTCCTTCTTTTCCTCTTTAGTAGAGTGGTCATCTTATGGTTGAAGAGTATGGTGAGGAGAGGAAAGGACTGTGGGAATTGTTGCCCATCACTTAGAGTTTAGAGTGAATGAAGGTTCTGAGGCTGACTGAAGGGGAGGGAGGATCCGGTAAGTGTCCTCTACAGGGATGAGAGGAACAGGGAGAGGAGAGGAGCAGAGCAGAGGGAAGAAGTTAGAGAGTGGCGCTGAAGAAGGACTCTGGCGGGGAAAGGCCTGGTAGAGCTTTGTTGCTTCTGTTGACTTGTGCTTATCACCTACATTGCCATTGCATGAGTTCTGTGCAGCACTCTAAAGTATGTCCCAAGAGAGCAAAGTCTTTGTCTTTCTTGTTCCCTGCTGATTTCCCAGTTTTGTTGAATGTAAGTAATTCTGAGCTTGCATATAGCAGCAGGTGACATTTCTACTTTCAAAGACCTTGAAACTTACAATTTACCTACAGTTTTGCTGACTGTGGAGTAAGAATGTGGAGTCAAGTCCAATGGATTTGTTACATTTATTATTCTAAGAAAACCCATAGGAAAACAGGAAAAATAATAAACCACCTACACACACACATACACAAACATGAAAGAAAAGATCAAAGGAAAAAGTCCCTGAAAACCCTAAGATTCTTGTGTATTAAGGCTAGTATTTATACCTAGCAGGTTCATGAGGGAGATTTTCTACCATATTTGTATTTGTTACTGACATGGTCAAAAAAGGTTTCACTTTGATGTGATGAAAATACTTGAGTTTGTTGTTAACTGGCTTCTTAGAGTCCTTGGCAAAACCTTAATGTTGGCAGAGGGTGTTTTCAAAAAAATGAGATTCGCTTTCTAGAGTTACTGTAGGAATCCCTGGCTGTCTTCAATGGGGCCAATGCCAGCTTCTGTTGTGTAACTTAGTAGAAACTGAATTCTCATTCCCTCTCCCACCAAATCACCTTATTGATTTATTTTTTTTATAGAGTCTGGGACAAGGATACGATGGAAACCCATGTGCTGTATGTTTAAATATTTCAAAATTTTTAAGTTTGAAAAGTTGAGTTAGTTATCTTGACACATACAGCTGGAGGTCTGGATTTGAGTTTAGTGTTTGGAGTTTTGGAAGTACTGAGCCGGAATGGGCCAGTGAGAGAGAGCCAGCACCTTGACCCCAGCTTGCAGCCAGTGCTCTGCTTTCCTTTCTAGCCTTAGCTCAATCCCATGTTGTCAGAGGGGCCTCATACAGATGTAGTCTGTCAGATGCACCAGCCTGGATGTCCAGGCTCTGTCCACTTCTGTACCCATCAAACTGCCTTTAGTTGGCAATTTTGTCTTTGGGGAGGATATACCTTAGGCAGAGGCTCCAGCATCCCCTGTCAGCAGGCTTTTTGAGGTCTTGGGTACTCGTATGGGAGGGGACATAGGTTTCCCTTGAACCTTGGCTTTGCAGACTTCTCACTGTGAGGGGAGAGGCAGGGCCAGAGCCGTGGCAGAGTAGGGCACTGCAACACTGGGACCTGGGGCAAAGTCCTCGCTTACTAAGGAGTCAGCATGGTACTGCTGGCCAAGTTTTCTTCTTTTGAAAAATAAATGACAAAAAAAGTGATTGAAAAGCAGTATGTGTGTGGTGAAACTTAAATCAAATAAAAAATCTATGGAATCGCTTTTCACCAAGATGGCGCCGAAGGCGAAGAAGGAAGCTCCTGCCCCTCCTAAAGTCGAAGCCAAAGCGAAGGCCTTGAAGGCCAAGAAGGCAGTGCTGAAAGGCGTCCACAGCCACAAGAAGAAGAAGATCCGCACGTCCCCCACCTTCTGGCGGCCCAAGACGCTACGCCTCCGACGGCAGCCCAAATACCCTCGGAAGAGCGCCCCCAGGAGAAACAAGCTTGACCACTATGCCATCATCAAGTTCCCCCTGACCACGGAGTCGGCCATGAAGAAGATAGAAGACAACAACACACTGGTGTTCATTGTGGATGTCAAGGCCAACAAGCACCAGATCAAACAAGCTGTGAAGAAACTCTATGACATTGATGTGGCCAAAGTCAACACCCTGATCAGACCTGACGGGGAGAAGAAGGCGTATGTGCGGCTGGCTCCGGACTATGATGCTCTGGACGTTGCCAACAAAATTGGGATCATCTGAACGGAGTCCAGCTGGCTAATTCTAAATATGTTTTTTCACCATAAAAAAAAAAAAAAAAATCTATGGAATCAAGCAAAGTTCCTTTTCTACATTCCCCCAAACTCCCCTCCCCCTCCACTGTTAATACTTTTATATATATATATATATATGCTTCCAGAGTTTTCTGGACATTTATATAATATGCTATGCATATAGGTAGGTACATACTTATGAGTACATATAGAATATATACCCATATATATGGCTCTGAAACTATAAAAAGGATATAATGTGCATACCATTCTGTGACTTTTTTCACTTTGTACCTTTTTTTGGTATTCCTTATCTTCCTTACTTTAATAAAGTAAGATAGTCATAATAAAACATTCAAACAGTAGTAAATGGACTAAGCTGAGATGTAAAAGTCTTTGGAGTTGCCCATCCCACTTTGTTTATGGAAATCATAACCAATAAAAGTTTATTGGATTTGTAGTGCTTAATGATTATTCTGTTTACTTTCCAATATGTTTGGAATGTTCCAAAGTACTTTTACTTTTCTCAATTACTGAAAGTCTTAGCTCCACTTTTACTTGGCAAATGCTTGAAGATGTCCCCATCATGTCTATGCTACATTTTTTTTTGAAGTCCAAGCTTCTGGCTTAGCCTTGATCTAAGCCAGCTTGTGTAATAGAAGAGAGAGAGGCTAGTGCAAGTAGTGAAGATATGTGTTAACAGAAATATTTGTATCTAGATATCGAAGTGGCTTAGCTGGCTGTCTGCAAGAGGGATCCTTTGTAACAGTTTGGTATTGTCTGTTATCTGAAATAGGCTCAAGACAAGGCGTGCCTGTGGTGGGGCTGGTGGTGGAAGGAGGCCCCAATGTCATCCTCTCCGTGTGGGAGACTGTCAAAGACAAAGACCCAGTGGTGGTGTGTGAGGGCACAGGCAGAGCTGCTGACCTCCTGGCCTTCACCTACAAACACTTAGGAGACCAAGGGTGAGTTGTTGACTCTTCATGTTTGAAACTAGAGTGACTATTTCCGCATTTTGGTTCCTTAGGCTGTGCATTTATGTGTGTTAGATATCCCCTGAGCATAGAAGTTTATTCATTTTTTGGTGACTGTATTTCTTAATCAGCACCAAAATGCCCTCCAATGATGAGATTTGCTATTTTCTCAGCTGAAGAAACTTGAGCCTTAACTGAGCCTTGGGAGGAGGCATTTCCAGGGAAGAGGGAGGAGACGCTCCTGCATTTGGCCATTACTGCTGAAAGAGCCCTGGTGTGAGGGCTGACCAGTACTAGCTCTAGATCACCTTCAGATTCACTCATCAGTCTTTTTTTTTTTTTTTTTTTGACAGACAGAGTGGACAGTGAAAGAGAGAGACAAAGGTCTTCCTTTTGCCGTTGGTTCACCCTCCAATGGCCGCCGCGGCTGGCGCGCTGTGGCTGGCACACCGCGCTGATCCAATGGCAGGAGCCAGGTGCTTCTCCTGGTTTCCCATGGGGTGCAGGGCCCAAGTACTTGGGCCATCCTCCACTGCACTCCCTGGCCACAGCAGAGAACTGGCCTAAAAGAGGGGCAACAGGGACAGAATCCGGTGCCCCGACCGGGACTAGAACCTGGTGTGCCGGCGCCACAAGGCGGAGGATTAGCCTGTTGAGCCACGGCACCTGCCCACTCATCAGTCTTAACAATGGCAGGAATCAGGGGGATTGATATCCTGGCATTTCTGTAGTATAGGGAGTTCTTATTGCAGGCCTCAATTCTCCCCTCTCTCAAATATGAAGACAGTGTTTCTGAGTCCATCCCTATATTCGGTGTGAGTATTCCAGTGTCAAAAGCAAGGTATTTGTACTGTAAAAATAAGTTCAATGCCTAAAAATCCAAGTGTTGACTCTACTAATGTTTATTCACTGCTTAAATTCTGTCAGCTCTCTGGGATCTCTTTACGACTTCTTCCTCCATTCAGCCATCAGCCCTCTAATTCTACTTTCTGCCCCTCCTAGTCCTTTCAGATTTTTCTTTTCCTAAAGTCACCCAGGATGAGAAATTCTTAAGCCTTTTGGAGTTTCAGATCTTTTTGAGAATATGATGGTTACAATTTCTGGAGATTCACAGCTCTTTGTAAATCTATCAATTCAAGAACTCTGCCTAAGAGTGCATTCTTTTCAGACCAATCCATTCTCACTTTTAAATTCTGCCTTTTCCTGGGGGCCCTGCTTCCATTTGCCCCCCACTCACCTCTTTCCTGGCAGAACTGTCTGTATACACCTTCTCAGGTGCAGCGGTTGGGTCTGCTTGTATTGATGTTGCTGGATTGTTCCCTTTTCTGGGTCATGGCAAGTCATGGCCATTTATTTTTCTTTCAGGATACTGCGTCCTCAGGTGAAAGAGGAGATTATTTGCATGATTCAGAGCACTTTCAACTTTAGTCTGAAACAGTCCCAGCACCTTTTCCAAATTCTAATGCAGTGTATGGTGCACAGGGATTCTGTGAGTATGAGTTGATGTTTCAAACTGACCTTAAAGTACAAATTTCCAAAAATTGTAATCTTTATTTTCACACTTAAGAAATAGGAATGTTTTCCATTGTGAACTTGAGTGTAGAGAATTTGATCCTTAGTTGAATAAACTTGTCTTCTTACTGCCCCTCCAACCCTCCCCCACCCTTCATGCTTCAGATTCCTTAAGTAATATGGCAGCATTACAGAAAAGGTATCAACTTTAGTGAAAATTGCATATAAATACCTGCAGAGAGTAAGGGAATACTTCCTTCATCAGTGAACTCCATCAAGTCAGCTGACTTTGGATGAGTGCTTCACAGCATTCTGAGAAAATTGTGAATGTATCAGACAATGGGAAATGTGAAAATAAATTCTTGGACAGAAAAGAATACCCACAAACTATGGAATTTAACCATAATGTTGACTCAGGAAAAGTTCTTAGTACTTTAGGGTAATATGAGCAGCTTTATTTATAAAGATGTATTTATTTACTAGAAAGGCAGTTAGAGAGAGAGAGAGATCTTCCAACCACTGGTTCACACCCCAGATGGCCACAATGGCCAGGGGTAGACCAGGCCAAAACCAGGAGACAAAAACTCCATCTGGTCTCCTGTATGGGTGCAGGGGCCTAGCACTTGAATCAATTTTTGCTGCTGGGTGGGTGCTGAGGTGTGGAGGATAAAGCCACCGCCTGCAGTGCTGGCATCCCATATGGGCACCGGTTCGAGCCCCAGCTGTTCCACTTCTGATTCAACTGTCTGCTATGGTCTGGGAAAGTGGTAGAAGATGGCCCAAGTCCTTGGGCCCCTGCACCTACATGGTAGACCCGGAAGAAGCTCCTGAATTTGGATTGGTGCAGCTTTGGCCATTGTGGCCATCAGGAGAGTGAACCAGAGGATGGAAGACCTCTCTCTGCCTCTGCCTCTCTGTAACTGACTTTCAAATAAATAAATAAATCTTTAAAAAAATTTTTTGCAGCTTTTCAAGGCATATTAGCAGGGATCTGGAATATGATCAGTATTTTTATCAGTGATTTGGATGATATGAATTTGGAAATTACAGTAAATACATGTATTTGTCATGGCTCAAAGGGATTTTTCCAGGATTTGAAAGCTGACCCAAATAATACAAGAATGTTGGTAATAATTGAATAGCTGAACAACAGCAAAAAAATTAAATCAGTTCAATCTGGAGAAGGAGTGACAAAAATGAGTGAAAAACTTGTAGAATTTTAGTTGATAGAATAACAACCAAGTTTACCATTAGCATTGTGCTTTCAAATGTTATTTCACCCAAAACAACCCTGTGAGTGAGTTCAATACAGCAGTGGATGTTTCTTTCCATTTCAGAGGTGATGCAGCTGAAGTCTAGAGAATTTAAAGTGTTTTGTGCAGAATCATGCAGTTAGGAAGTAATAGACCTGGAACTTGAGCTCAGAGATGAAATCTTATTCTTAGTCCACCTTAGTTCGTATTTCCAGTAATAATAAGGAAGTTAAGAAAAGAACGTGTTAAAGAGATGGCCCTTGTGTTTTCTTGTCTTCAAGTAGAATAATTAGTGAGCAGTGTAATGGTTAAGAGTGGTGGAGAAGCCAGCTGTTTGCATGTTGCAGGAACTGTTTACTCAGATCCTGTACAATTGAGGTTGATTTTATTTATGCACATAGAGGGGGAATTAGGTGAAGGTAACCCGAGTGAAATTGTAGAATCACAGTTTTTGTATTTTTCTTCAATAGTTGAGGTTATTCAGTGCATTCCTCTCTTTTTGTGGGTGAAGAACCTGAGAATCAGTGGCATTAAGATATTTACCCAAGGCTGCCTAGTTAGTGGCATACCTGGGACTAGAAACTTGCTAGTCTTAGCTGTTTTCAGTTAAGGTAGCTTCCTCCACTGTGTGAAATATATTTTCATTTGGAAGATTGAAATACATTCGTTAATAGCAATGACTCATAACTATAAATAATAAAGTGCTTATTTTTTTAAAAGTCAATCACATGCAAGGATGCATTGCAGACTTTGACATTGTGAATACCCTGTGTGGTCTCCATTGTACTTGTGCATTGGGTCCATTGTAATGGCATCATTCATCCTCCAGGATTCATTTCTCATTTAAAAGCAAAAGCTTCTAAGGCTCTCCTGTGCAATCTCTTCTGAAAGAGGAATGATTGTATTTACATTAAGAATTTTTTTTTTTTTGACAGGCAGAGTTAGACAGTGAGAGAGAGAGAGACAGAAAGGTCTTCCTTCCATTGGTTCACTCCCCAAATGGCTGCTATGGCCGGTGCGCCGCGCCGATCCAAAGCCAGGAGCCGGCTACTTCCTCCTAGTCTCCCATGCGGGTGCAGGGCCCAAGGACCTGGGCCATCCTCCACTGCACTCCCGGGCCACAGCAGAGAGCTGGACTGGAAGAGGAGCAACCAGGACAGGACCGGCGCCCCAACTGGGACTAGAACCCAGGGTGCCGGTGCCGCATGCAGAGGATTAGCCTAGTGAGCTGAGGCGCCGGCTGAGGTTCTTTTTATTACCACATGTGAATAGTACATTAATAATATTTTTTCATGAATGTTTTCCTTTGTATTCATGGAATTAAAAGTGTTTAATTGTGTTCACAATTCTTCATTACCTTATTTAAAAAGTTTTCTGTAAGTAACAACAAAAAATTAAAACTGTGTTGTTTGACATTAATGAAAAAATACTTTCTCAGTTCATTATATGAATTATGTGAGTATTCTTTCAAAGAATTTTTTGGATAGTTCCCCAAATCATGCTCTCTGTTTTTTAACTCTTATAGATTACCATATTTGATGCTGATTCTGAAGAACAGCAGGACCTTGACTTAGCAATCCTAACAGCTTTGCTGAAGAGTGAGTATTTGCACAATTGTGATTGTTCCTCACTTCCTTGTCACATTCAGAGGCACTTTGTGCTTTTTGTGTATATTTTGAATAGAATACATGATTGTTCTTTTCTTTTACCCTAGGAACAAATTTATCAGCGTCAGAACAATTAAATCTGGCAATGGCTTGGGACAGAACAGACATTGCCAAGAAACATATCCTAATTTATGGACAACATTGGAAGGTATAATAACATGAAGTTACTTGGAAAAAAAATTTTTGTATGTTGATTTGATTGGGAGAAGAACAGAAAACTGGAGGAGAGATAGATTGTTTTAGGATGGATGTGAGGCTAGCATCTCTCTCACTGGACACATACATACTTTGTCTCCCTCTAAACATTTTTTCTTTGGCTTGCAGCCTAATTGAAACTGGAAAACGAAGCTGAGAGAAAGATGGAATGGAAGAATTTATTTTTAATTTATTTTTTAAATGGAATTGATTCTCAACTGTTACATTGTTATTTAAATCTTAAAATTTGGCCTGGCGCTGTGGCTCAATAGGCTAATCCTCCACCAGCTCTCTGCTGTGGCCCCGGGAAGGCAGTGGAGGATGGCCCAAGTGCTTGGGCCCTGCACCCGCATGGGAGACCAGGAGAAGCACCTGGCTACTGCCTTCCGATCAGCACGATGCGCCGGCTGCAGTGCGCCAGCCGCGGCGGCCATTGGAGGGTGAACCAATGGCTTGTTTCATTTTAAAAAATTACAGTTGTGACTATATCATAGGTATATTATTTTTATGTCAAACTAATGTATGTACACTCTTTAAAGTGTCAAATGATATTAAAAGACTACCAAAAGAAATGGTAGTTCCTTCCTACCCTGGTAATCATAAGAAGTTAGTACTTTTGAAATTTTTTAAAAGTTTTTTTTAAAAAAACTTATTTGTTTTAAAGGCAGAGAAAGAGAGATATCCCATCTGTCTATTAGTTCTCTGTCCACATACCCACAATGACTAAGGCTGGGCCAGGACTGAAAGTGGAACTCAATCCAGGTCTCCCACATTGGAAGGCCACCACAAAACACACCAAACAATGGAGTTAAACCCGACAGGTTGGAGGGAGAGGGCGAGAGAGAGTGAAAAGGGAGAGGGGTCTAAACAGCAGAGAGAGCACGTGTGTGGGAAGCAGGTCCTGTTATAGTCTTGCCTGGGGAGTGAAGTAGGAGCAGCGAATCCCATTAGGGTAGGGGTGGAGTGGACGCTTGTGGTTGGGCCATCTGGTCACCTCACTTCTGGCAAGCCAGGCTGGGCTTAGGACCTAAGCTTACTGAGCAAGATGTTAGTGGGGCTAGAGCCTAAGATGGTGCTCAGGGCTTAAGATGATGCCACAGATCAGACAGCACCATTTTACTAACACACATGGGTGACAGGAACCCAATTACTTGAGTAATCACTGCTGCCACCTATGGTCTGCATTAGCAGGAAGCTGAGGTCAGGAGTCAAACCTGGGATTCAAATTCAGGTACTCTCATATGGAAGGTGGGTGTCTTAACAGCTAGGCTAAATGCTTATCCCACTTTCGACATTTTGTGACTATTCTGACATCTATAAATCTAAATAATGGCATATATCATGATCCATTAACTTAATTTTTTACTTAAAAGTATTAATTGATTTGAGAGGCAGAGAGTGAGACACCAAAAGAGACAGAGAGTGAGAGAGAGGAGAGAGCAAGCGAGCGAGCAAACACAACAGCAGCCAGGGTTAGGCCAGGGCTGGGCGAGGGCTTAAACTAGGAGCAATAAACTCAATCCAGGTGTCTCATGTGGGAGACACAGGCCAAACTACTTGGTCTATCACTGCTGCCTCTCCGGACGTGTGTTAGCTAGAAGCTGGAGTTAGGAGCTGGAGCCGGATATCAAACTCTGGTACTCTGATATGTGACATAGACCTTCCACCCAGTGTTTCAACTGCCAGGCCAAATGCCTGCCCCGGATGTGTCAGTTTTAGAAACCTCTCCACATTTCTGTTTTGGGGGCCACATGGTTGTGGATGAACTAGTTGCCTTCTATTCTTGGTGCTCAGCTGTCATCCCGGGGCCTACCTTCATCACTGGGGATCCCCTTTAGCTCCTCCTGTGATAAGATGCCTGTTTTTTGTATCCTAGGTCTTCTTTCCTGGTTTACTACTTTATTTTGCTGTCACATATCCTTTGGTAACTTCTTTTTAAATAAAAATTTGTTTTATTTATTTGAATGGTAGAGTGACAGAGAGAGAGAGAGAGAGAGAGAGAGAGATCTTCCATTCACTGGTTCACTTTCCAAATGACCTCAATGGCCGTGGCTGGGGCATGCTGAAGCCAGGAGCCTGGAACTCCATCTGGGTCTTTCACATGCGTGGCAGAGGCCCAGATACTTGGGCCATCTTCTGCTGCTTTTGCAGGTGCATTAGCAGGGAGCTGGACTGGAAGTGGAACAGGTGGGATTTGAATTGGCCCTTGGATATGGGATGCTGGCATCTCAAGCAGCAACTTAACTTACTGCGCCACAATGCTGGCCCTTTTTTTGATAACTTCTTGAGAAAGGAAGTATAGCAGATAAATACTCTGAAGACTTAATGTATTGAGTGTATTTTAATTTATGACTGGAAGTAATTATTCTTTAGAATTTTGAGTACCGAGCTTCTAAGATTCAACATTATTTTTGGGAAGTAAAATTCTTTCTGTTTTCAGATTTTTTGTTCCCATCTCTCCCAAGCCCCTCAGAAGTTAAAAAAATTTCTGTTTTTGCCGCTATTCTGAGATTTCACAATGAGGTATATTATTGTAGGTCCATATATCCATCATTTTGGGCACATGATTGAAAATTGACGGTCACGTTGCCATTCTATTCCATACTCCCCCTTTGTTTTCTTGATTCTTATTATTTGAATGTTGGACTTTGTGGGCTGCTACTCTTATTTTTTTTTTTTATATTTCCTCTCTTGCTTTCCATATCTTTTCTTTTTCTTTTTTCTTTTTTTTTTGACAGGCAGAGTGGACAGTGAGAGAGAGAGACAGAGAGAAAGGTCTTCCTTTTGCCATTGGTTCACCCTCCAATGGCCGCCTCGGCCGGCGCGCTGCGGCCGGCGCACCGCGCTGATCTGATGGCAGGAGCCAGGTACTTCTCCTGGTCTCCCATGGGGTGCAGGGCCCAAGGACTTGGGCCATCCTCCACTGCACTCCCGGGCCATAGCAGAGAGCTGGCTTGGAAGAGGGGCAACCAGGACAGAATCCAGCGCCCCGACCGGGACTAGAACCTGGTGTGCCGGCGCCGCAAGGCGGAGGATTAGCCTATTGAGCAACGGCGCCGGCACTTTCCATATCTTTTCTTTGATACATTGCTTCAACTTTAATTTTCAAGCCTTCTATGAAAATTTTTGGTAGCATGCTCTTAACCCATTAATTTCTTTTTTTTTTTTTTTTTTTTTTTTGGACAGGCAGAGTGGACAGTGAGAGAGAGAGACAGAGAGAAAGGTCTTCCTTTGCCGTTGGTTCACCCTCCAATGGCCACCGCGGCCGGTGTGCTGCAACCGGCGCACCGTGTTGATCTGATGGCAGGAGCCAGGTGCTTCTCCTGGTCTCCCATGGGGTGCAGGGCCCAGGCACTTGGGCCATCCTCCACTGCACTCCCAGGCAACAGCAGAGAGCTGGCCTGGAAGAGGGGCAACCGGGACAGAATCTGGTGCCCCGACCGGGACTAGAACCTGGTGTGCTGGCGCCGCAGGCAGAGGATTAGCCTAGTGAGCCGCAGCGCCGGCCTTAACCCATTAATTTCTTTCTTTCTTTTTTTTTTTTTTTTGGCATTGAACACAGCGTTTTAATTTTTATATTTTTAATTTTAATTTTAATTTTTTTGACAGGCAGAGTGGACAGTGAGAGAGAGAGACAGAGAGAAAGGTCTTCCTTTTTTTTTTTTTTTTTTGCCATTGGTTCACCCTCCAATGGCCACCGCAGCCGGCGTGCTGCAGCCGGTGCACTGCGCTGATCCGATAGCAGGAGCCAGGTACTTATCCTGGTCTCCCATGGGGTGCAGGGCCCAAGCACTTAGGCTATCCTCCACTGCACTCCCTGGCCACAGCAGAGAGCTGGCCTGGAAAAGGGGCAACTGGGACAGAATCCGGTGCCCCGACCGGGACTAGAACCCGGTGTGCCGGTGCTGCAAGGCGGAGGATTAGCCTAGTGAGCCACGGCACCAGCCCCCATTAATTTCTTTTTTTTTTTTATTTTTTTTTATTTTTTTATTTTTTTGACAGGCAGAGTGGACAGTGAGAGAGAGAGACAGAGAGAAAGGTCTTCCTTTTGCCATTGGTTCACCCTCCAATGGCCGCCGCGGCCGGCGCGCTGCGGCCGGCGCACCGCGCTGATCCGATGGCAGGAGCCAGGAGCCAGGTGCTTTTCCTGGTCTCCGATGGGGTGCAGGGCCCAAGCACCTGGGCCATCCTCCACTGCACTCCCTGGCCACAGCAGAGGGCTGGCCTGGAAGAGGGGCAACCGGGACAGAATCTGGCGCCCCGACCGGGACTAGAACCCGGTGTGCCGGCGCCGCTAGGCGGAGGATTAGCCTAGTGAGCCGCGGCGCCGGCCCCCCATTAATTTCTAAGAGCAAGTTTTCTATGATTATACCCTCTCACACTTTTTTTTTTTCTTTTCTTTTTTTTTGATGAGATTTTTTTTTTAAAACACAATTGCACGTCTGTGAGCTTTCTTTTCAGTAGTCTGTACTTTTTTTTTTTAACTTTTATTTAATGAATATAAATTTCCAAAGTACAGCTTATGGATTACAATGGCTTCCCCCCCCCCCAATAACTTCCCTCCTACCCGCAACCCTCCCCTTTCCCTCTCCCTCCCCCCTTCCATTCACATCATGATTCATTTTCAATTCTCTTTCTATACAGAAGATCAGTTTAGCATACATTAAGTAAAGATTTCAACAGTTTGCTCCCACACAGAAACATCAAGTGAAAAATACTGTTTGAGTACTAGTTATAGCATTAAATCACAATGTACAGCACATTGAGGACAGAGATCCTACATGAGGAGTAAGTGCACAGTGACTCCTGTTGTTGACTTAACAAATTGACACACTTGTTTATGGCTTCAGTAATCACCCTAGGCTCTTGTCATGAGTTGCCAAGGCTATGGAAGCCTTTTGAGTTCACCAGCTCTGATCATATTTAGACAAGGTCATAGTCAAAGTGGAAGTTCTCTCCTCCCTTCAGAGAAAGGTACCTCCTTCTTTGATGACCTGTTCTTTTCACTGGGATCTCACTCATGGAGATCTTTCATTTAGGTTTTTTTTGTTTTGTTTTGTTTTGTTTTGTTTTGTTTTGTTTTTTTGTCAGAGTGTTTTGGCTTTCCATGCCTGTAATACTCTCATGGGCTTTTCAGCCAGATCTGTGTGCCTTAAGGGCTGATTCTGAGGCCAGAGCTCACACTTTTTTTTTCAATAGCATCCAATATACATTGTCCTCTTTTGGCTTTCTGAGATATTAATGATGGTTCTCTGAAGTTTTTCTCTTCATACTGTATCTGGTTCCTCCTGATCATTATTATTATATTTATCTGTTTGTTTTGGTCTTTTTGTTTTAAGGGAGGGGGATAGAAAGCTCATTAGAGATTCTGAGCCTGTATTTGAGATTGCCATAGATTATAGCTACACAATAGGGTGATCTGACTGCCATTTGTTGGAGTAGGGAGGGGCACCAGATGTCAACATATTTATACCTTTTCTTTTCTCTTATACTGGTGACTTTCACCTGCCCGGAAGGTGCAAGCCTGGGTGCTAGTGTTATAGAGAGTGAAATGGAGATGACTGGGAAAGTCCCAGTATCAGGGTTTCAACATTTATTTCATTTTGGTGTTGCTGGAATTCTGTGGCATAGGTCTATTTTGTCCATGACATTTTCCACTTCAGCTCTTTGGCTTTCTGGTAAGTCAATTACCACTTGACCAACTGCTTCCCAGCTTCCAAAATGTTGTATTCTTAATCTCTGCTCTTATCTTCCATGTCCTTGTAGATGTATTGCTTAAAATTCTTTTACTGTAGTTTTTCTTGTTGTTTTAAAGATATATTTTATTTATTTTTAAGGCAAAGTGACAGAGATAGAGAGGGTGGGGGGTAAGAGAGAGAGAAAGAGAGAAAGAGAGAGAGAGAGAGAGATATCTTCCATCTGCTGGTTCACCCTCCAAGTAGCTGCAATGGCCAGGGCTGGACCAGGTCAAACCCAGGAGCCTGTAATTCCATCAGGGTCTTCCATATGGTTGACAAAGGCCTAAGAACGTGGGCCATCCTCGGCTGCTTTCCCAGGTGCATCAATAGGGAGCTGGATTTGAAGCACAGCTGTCAGGATTTGAACCAGCACTTCAACATGGGATATTGGTATTGCAGGCTGCAGCTTGACCACAGAGCTGGCTTTGCTACTATAGTTTTGATGCAATTTTAGGTGGGATCAAAATTAGATGAATATGTTCAACTTGCCATTTATATCTAGAAGTTTAATTGGAAACATTACAAGTGAAAAAAAAAAAGAGAGAAAGAAAACTTGAGGTTTACGTTTAGCCTGTACATGAATTTGAGAAGCTTCAAGATGTTTGCAACCATCATTTTCCCATCTGAGACCATTGCTTGATTTATTCAAAGTATATACAGTTAGACCCTGCACATTTCTTACTAATGTTACATTTTATGATTATTGTATATGTGTAGTTTTGAGTTGAAACATGTAGTTCTTTAGTTTTTTCTACTTTGTTAATTGCCTTTATATGCTTTGTTTGTTTATGGCTTCTGAAGTCTGGTGCACTGGAACAAGCAATGTTAGATGCTTTAGTGATGGATCGGGTAGATTTTGTGAAACTCTTAATAGAATATGGGGTGAACCTCCATCGATTTCTTACCATCCCCCGACTGGAAGAGCTCTATAATACAGTGAGTATGGAACAACTCATCAATCACCGCCCTTAAGATTTATTTATTTAAAAATTTTAATTTACTATTTGTTTGAGAGGCAGAGAGAAAAAGAAAGACCGACAGATGGACGGACAGACAGACAAATATATGGAGATAGCTCTTATTGAATGGTTTGCTCCAAAAATGCTTGCAACCTATGGGGCTGGTCAGGGGCCAAAGCCAGAGCCAGGAATGCAATCCAGTTTCTCCACAAAGATGATAGGAACCCAATTACTTTGTTGTTGGAAAGTGAGTATAGATACTCCGATATAGGAAGCAAGCTTCTTAAACCACTAGACTAAATGTTCACTCTTCAGATTTGTTTATTAATTCCTTAAAATTTACCTGTTTCCTTGTTCATATACAAACATAGTTTACAGAGGCAAACTTTTCAGTGAAAGGAGTAACATTCTTACCACTTCATTTTATCCCAGTAAGACACAGATGTTACTAAGTACAAATTGCTTCTGATTGAATTGTTGAAAGTATCTCAACCTAAAGTCACTTTTTAAATGCTGTTCCTTCAAGTTTGCTATGCAAATTCCTTGTTGAAACTATGCTGCTTTGCTTTTCTCATTGTGAAAACACCAATTGTGCAAGCCACACATCCTTATTGAAATAGCTTCCCTTGTCCTTTGAATTTTGTCTTTCTTCAAAAGCTGATTTAAGTCCTGTCTTTCTGATTACTCCAGCTAGTGCACAGTGGTCTGTTACAAGAGTACAAATTATTTACAGCTCTTTTTTGAGTGCCCACACTATCATACTGTTAGTTATTTATAGGGTATCCACTCTTCAATTTTTGTTAACACTCACTGAATTCCTTAGAAGCCAGACTGAACATAGTAAAGTTTCAATAAATTATTAATGATGGGTTGTATTTGTGGGTAATATATATATATATATTTGACAGGCAGAGTGGACAGTGAGAGAGAGAGACAGAGAGAAAGGTCTTCCTTTGCCGTTGGTTCACCCTCCAATGGCCGCCGCGGTCACCCGATGGCAGGAGCTAGGTGCTTCTCCTGGTCTCCCATGGGGTGCAGGGCCCAAGCACTTGGGCTATCCTCCACTGCACTCCCAGGCCACAGCAGAGAGCTGGCCTGGAAGGGGGGCAACCGGGACAGAATCTGGCACCCCGATTTTTAAGGGTTTATTTTATTTATTTGAAAGGCAGTACAGAGAGAGAGAATGAAAGACAGAGAGAGAAACCTTCCATCTTCTGGTTCACTCCCCAAATGGCCTTAATGGCCAGGGTGAAGCCAAAAGACTGGAGCTTCATCTGAGTCTCCCATGTGTGTGCTGGGACCCAAGAACTTGGGCCACCATCTGCTGTCTTCCCAGGCATATTAACAGGAAGCTGGATGGGAAGTGGAGCAGCCGGATCTTGAACTGGTGCCCACATGGGTTCTCTTGTTGCACCCGTGGCTATTTTTACATGATAAGGGGTAGTTAAGAATTCCGTAAGATTTATTCCTACCTCTTGCTATGTCAAGTCCTCATCTATACGTATCTTCCTTTGATAGTAGTTCATCTAATTACAGCTTCTCTTAGGAAACATCTTCCTTAGAATTAATTGGCTTAAGCTTCATTATTAAAGATTTTGAACAAAATTTTTGATATTCTGGATTACTTATGCATTCTGAAATAAGGTTTCCCTCCAGCATAAAGAGAATAATTGTTACTTTTGTTCTTTATCACAGAAACAGGGACCTACCAATATGCTCCTGCATCATCTTGTCCAAGATGTAAAACAGGTAACCTAATTACAAAGGTGTGAAAATACCATTGTAAACTGCCTTAGCTTTGTGGTAGAGGAGTCACTAGACTTTGTTTCCTACAATGTGGATTTGGATTTTCCAGTGAAATAGTCTATTACCCTCTTTACCTGCAGTTGTGACCAATTTCATAACCAAATTCCCCTCTTAATTTACTTTATATTTTTAAAGATCTGATCCACCAAGTAAGTAACATTAGCTGGTAAAAAATTGTGAGTCAGAGACATGAAACACTTCCAAACAGAACTTTAGTTTCATGTGATACAACACTGGAACCAATGATGATAATAATAATATCGACTGATATTTAAGAATTTTGCATCTCTCTTTATTGGAATACTAATGTGATTTCCACTGTTTTTGTTACAGTTTTGAATATGAGTTATAGCTCAGATACGCCTTACTTTTTTGTGAGCCTAAGCCTTGTTTTAGAGTCAGACTGCATCCCAAGAAAATTTGGCATGTTTTCTATCTGTAACAAAGGTTAAAATCCATCCAAAAATATTTTAAAAGTTTTCTCATTTTTCTGAAGTCTAATGTCTTGTTGAAAACAATGTGTGCTTTTTTATCATGTTGAGTTGGTAGGAGAGCCAGAATGAAAGGAAGACATTTGGTTTACAAATTAGTAGTAAGCAAAAGTGTCCATGCAGATGTAAATTAGCTTGCATTGATTTATGCTGTATTGAGATATTGTCTTTAAATTATTTCCTTGAACTCTATCATAGTAAACTGAAAAAGAGTGATGAACTAGGTTCAGTACACTTTTAGCTAGCAGCAAATGAGAACATTGTTTCTGGTGTTTCTTGAAAAAAGTTCATTATGAATGTGAAAAAGAAAAATTATTTAAGGTTGTACACCTATGACCTCATTTCTTGGTCATAGCTTTGTGAACATTATTCATAATGCATTCATTTCAGACACCTTGTCCAGCACTTTGGGTACCTTTCAACATTTGCTATGAATGGTAGTTCTGAACTGAACTGTTATGAAGAAGTAGCAAGGTGACATTTGAGGGGTTGAAATAATTTTCATTTAGAATTAGACCTGTGTACTTAGAAATCTGCCACTCAACCCTCCTACCAGCCATAATATTTGTCTTGGCACTACCTCACATTTTACTATCTCATTTGGCTTTGCCATTCTGTTTCCTGTTTTTATTTGTTCTACTTCCTTTCATGTTCTTGTTTTACATACAGTGTTAGTTAATTCAGTGCAAAGTGTTATACCCATTTCAACAAAGAGTGCAGGTGAAAAGTTAACCCAATGTTGGATCACATGTATTTAGAGTTTCTTGTGATTTCACTTCTGTTGTATTATTTATATTATTTCTGGTTAAAAAGCAATCTTATACTATTTAATTTTATTTTATACAAGTGTGTTTATATGCATGATAGGCGAGGGAAAGAAAGAGAGGGAGGGTGCACACAGATTTAAGCATACCTCTAATGTTTGTGAAACTAAAAAAACATTAAATCTGAGATTTGTTTTCCTCCTGAACAAGCAGGTGGCATCAGTGACTGGCCATATTTATTGATCAGTTGGTAAAGATGATTACAAAGAATAAGTCTACCCAGTGCAATTAGTTTAAGTTCTGATGGCATGGAAAAAAAGATAGGAGAAGAGAACTGAAAGTTATAATTATTGTATGTTTTTGTTGCAGCATACCCTTCTCTCAAACTATAAAATAACATTGATTGATATTGGATTGGTAATAGAACACCTCATTGGTGGAGCATATCGCAGCAGCTACACTAGAAAAAATTTCAGAGCCCTCTACAACAACTTCTACAGAACATATAAGGTAGCATAATTGAAAAGTGCCTTAGTAAAATTAAGGGTAATTACAAATCACAGTTTTAGAAGAATGGCTTGGAAAGTGTAGATGGCAATAGCTTGCTTCTACAATGGACTTTCTCTTCATGGAGCTTTCTTACGTGCTATATGCAAAGTTCTGTGCTCAGTTCTGGCGTGCTGGGCTGGGATGAATATAAATATCACAGGTTTAGAAAGTCCTAGAAGAAACATATGTATGAACAAGTAGCCATAATACAAAACAGGAAACAATATGTGCTATGTTGACATGAAAGTAATGTGGTGATACTTGTTAGTGGTAGAAATGATCGGTTCTTTTCTTTATTTTTCTTCTGAAAATACAGAAGTCAAATGCTTAAAAGGATTAGATCTGTAAACTCAAATATGAATTCCAGTAAACCTTGAATATTAAGCTTGGACCTTATTTATAAAAACTTGGTGACATAAAATCCAACTGGATTTTGGGAAATGAAAAAAACATAAAACAAGAAGAAATGCAAATCCCACAGAAAATATTCTGAATGATTTTATGATTTCAAAGCCATAAGAATACACTTAGGAAGTACCAGCTACTTCATTAAACAAATTGGATATAGCTGTGAGGTTCCTGTTGACATTTATGGGGACTAGCTGTAGCCCAGTATTGAGCTTGCTAGGAAGCTCCTATAGTACCCTTTCTAAAATGACCTATTGGTATGACATCTTCCATTCCTCTGATTGTTTAACAATTAAGAAGTACTAGATTTATGGTGTTTTATAGTAAACTATGTCATAGCACCAATGAGTATGTGGTTTGGAATCAGGGAGATATGGGATTAAATTTTGTGCATCAGTAGCTGTGTAATCTTAATAGTAAGTTTAACTTCTGTGTAGTCAATTTCCTCATCTGTAAAATGGAAATATTAATACCTCTTCCATAAATTTGTCAGAAGGATTAAGTGAAATGGTGCTTGAAAAATCTATATTCCTGGTCCATAGTGGATATAGAGTAGCTATTAATAATAGTAATCATTAAGATTATCGCTATAATGATATTATTATTTCTGCATTACAATAATGATAATTTACATATTAATATGTCTATGCCTCCTTATTTTAGTGTTCAATTTTTATTCATAAAACAAATTCACATAAATAATGAAGTTGAAAGCCTATAGTTTCCATCTTGTGTTTTTATGCCAGACCCTTTTATATATGCTTCTTTTTGCTCTTATTTCTTATTGATGGAAACTTCATGCTGATGACCATGGCTTTAGTTGTTACCTGGTCTAGCTGCTGGAATGCCAGTGCAGATGTTATATAACATTTGGAGAAATTCCATAACTCTCTTACTTAACCTTATCTTTGGAGCTGCTTGTGAATGGAAACTTTTTCTTATCAGAACTATAAATCTTTATTGCTTATTTTGAATTTGTTCCAAGTATAGAACATCCATTGATTCTAATGGAATTTCCACATGGAGGAGGCATGCAGATGTATACTAGGGAACAGAGAGCGTGTTCTCTAAGCTGTTAGGAAACAACAGAGAACATAATAAGAAAGAGATCATACATAGGAGACTCTTGTTGGGTGAGTAATTGCTTTCCAGAGAGACTGATTGTTAATCATGAATGAAAGCCAGCGAGAACCTTTGGATGTTTGTGTAGGGCACAACGTTATATAAGATTTTCATTACTGCCCAGAACTAAAATGTTACCACTATAATCTTCTTTTTCCCTTTTCTTTTTAAATTTAAAAAACCAAAATAACAACATATGCCAGGGGGCCAACAGCTTTCCTCAAAGCCTTTCCCAGCATTCCCTTCACCGGAGACGCCACTCGGGAACTAGAAATGAGTCTGCAGAAAGCACACTGCACTCTCAGTTCATTAGAACTGCCCAGCCCTACAAAGTCAAGGTACCACCTACTTGTTTTTTGACTTGGAAGTAAAAGTGTTCTGCAAACAGAGACTGTTTCTTCATTTAAAGTTGTGGAAAGGAAGATCAGAATAGCGAGACCATTTACAAGTACTGTCAACAGATGGGCAAGTCAAACAGCCAGCAAATGTCCAGGACACAGCATGAGCACTGAAATGATCATCCGAGCTTGCACGTCAGCCTCTCTTCCTTGTCCTACCTCTGTCGTGTCTGGATCTGATTCATGTGGGCACTCTGTGTGATGAGACAGAAAATTTGCGATTACCTTAATTCCACATCTTTGTCTCCCTTACCCTAAGACCTCTGAGTTTGAAGCCTGCTTCCATCTCTTTCACTGCTCTCTGCCTGCTTTTTTGCATCTTCTTTTTTCTCTTTTGAGGTTTTCTTAGATTAGTTTTAGCCTAATGTTACAATGATAAAATGACAATGAGAGTGGGCACATGCACATGCAGTGTTGTTATTCCCTCTTACTCTTTATACTCTTGCTCTACTTTTATCTGGAGATAAATGCTTTTTCTTTCTTTCTTTTTTTTTTTTTTTTTTTTTTTTTGACAGGCAGAGTGGACAGTGAGAGAGAGAGACAGAGAGAAAGGTCTTCCTTTTGCCATTGGTTCACCCTCCAATGGCCGCCGCGGCGGGCGCATCGCGCTGATCTGAAGCCAGGAGCCAAGTGCTTCTCCTGGTCTCCCATGGGGTGCAGGGCCCAAGCACTTGGGCCATCCTCCACTGCACTCCCTGGCCACAGCAGAGAGCTGGCCTGGAAGAGGGGCAACCAGGACAGAATCCGGCGCCCCGACCAGGACCCGGTGTGCCGGCACCGCAAGGCAGAGGATTAGCCTAGTGAGCCGCGGCGCCGGCCAAATGCTTTTTCTTAATAGTTTCCATTTACTTTGTTGATTGAAAGGGGTTTGCTTTCCATGGCTAACCTCTCCTGCGATGAAAAGTTGTTATATAAAATCACCCTGGTTTTCACTGAAAAATAGAACAGATTGCAATTTTTCACTGACATCTCAAATTAAAAAAAGTAATTATTCCATCTTTATTATCTTCCAGACATTATAGCTGAAAAATTATGGTGGGTTGAATTTGAGGGGGTGAGTGAGTAGGGGAAGATAAAATGATTACTGAGAAATTGTTTCACCTCCCTCAAATAAGTAACCATAATACAGTGTACATATACCAAGTATCTGATATATGTATAGTACATACGCCAAATATCTAATATGATGAGCATTGAAATAGAGACATACTAAATGATATAGAAGTACATGAGGAGTTATATTGCACTAGAGGTAAACTGTAAAAAGTGGATTTGCCATATGGAGAATATTATTTCATCATTACCTATTATCATCACTAGAGAAGTAGAATTAGAATAAGAGAAAGGAAACATAACACCAGTCTATTGGGATACATATTGGCAACACCAGTGGCACTTTTCTATAGGGAAGGTAATGAATATTGCTAAGATGAGGTTAAAGGTATTTTTAAAAATAATTCTTATTTATCCAATATATTATTTCAACCCACTTTTTTGGAAGTTGAAATTTCTCATGTAGTTACTGAGTTTATCCCAAAGAAGCATTGTTTTAAGTTGTGCTAAATGAACTTTAAGTATCTCCAGTTAGGGACTCTGGATCTATTAAATAGAAGAAACAGATCACCATAAAAAGTAAATTTTTCTTGCTGTTTGATAAAGAGCTATGGTTATTTGCCTGTCTCTTTTTTTCTTCTTCTAGCAGTGATTTGAAGAAATGTATAAGATGCCTGCTTTATTGCATTGGGTAAAACTTCATGCATCTGAGTTTTGGAAATGTATCCTTATTTTATTTTCTAATAGGAAAAGTCTGCTACAGTCCTGCATAAATCAAGGAAGAAGTCAAAAGATGGACAAACTCTATCAGATGACCCTGAATCTCCTGGCTTCACTTACCCATACAATGACCTCCTGGTCTGGGCTGTGCTAATGAAAAGGCAGAGGATGGCCATGTTCTTCTGGCAGCATGGAGAGGAGGCCACGGTTAAGGCAGTGATTGCGTGTATACTCTACCAAGCAATGGCCCGTGAAGCTGAGGAGAACAACATGGTTGATGACACTTCAGAAGAGTTGAAAAATTACTCAAAGTAGGAGTTCTCTCTGCACTTCCTAATAAGCATCAACAATTCTTAGAATGATTAGATAACTTGTATTTCCCTCACTTTAGAACTTGTAAGACAAGTAGGCTTATTGCCATGTCAACCAGTCAGGGCTCTTGAGAGAGAACTTGTAGGTTATGTGTAGAGATATGTGAGATGGGATTTATTAGGAAATTGGCTCACATGAGTATGGCAGCTGAGATGTCCTATGACGGGCCATCTTCATGCTGGAAAACCTAGCATGATGGTAAGGTGGCTCAAGTCTGAAGGCCTCAGAATCAGGGAAGCTGAGGGAACCAGGATGCTGAGGACCCAGGGGGCCGGTGATGAGGTTGCTGCTAGTTTAAGTACTGGAGTCTAGGGGCTGGCGCTGTGGCATAGCAGGTAAAACCACCTCCTGCAGTGCCAGCATCTCATATGGATGCCGGTTCGAGTCCCGGCTGCTCCACTTCTGATCCTGCTCTCTGCTATGGCCTGGGAAAGCAGTAGAAGATGGCGCAGGTCCTTGGGCCCCTGCACCCATGAGGGAGACCCAGAAGAAGCTCCTGGCTCCTGGCTTCGGATGGGTGCAGCTCCAGCTGTTGCGGCCATCTGGGGAGTGAACCATTGGATGGAAGACCTCTCTCTCTCTCTCTCTCTCTTTCTCTCTCTGCCTCTTCTCTCTGTGTGTAACTCTGAATTTCAGTTTAATTAATAAATCTTAAAAAGAAAAAGAAGTACTGGAGTCTAAAGGCCAGACAGCTTGGATTTTTGGTGTCTAAGACAGGAGACAGTGTGTCCCAGCTTCCAGGATGAAGACCAATTTGTTTTCTGTATTTGTTCTCTCCAGGCCCTGAGAGGATGGTGCTGCCACACTGAGGGTGAATCTTCTCCATGTAGTCCAATTGTACTCATGTGCGCATCTTGTCCAGAATGCCCTCAAAGACACTCAAAATAATGCTTTGTCATGTTTCCAGAGATTGCACAATCTAGTCAAATTGAGATTTAAATTAAACACCACACAGTGCATTTCATGAACTCTCCTATTAAAGGGTCTTTAAGAATTTTTTGAGAGAGAGAGACATCTTCTTTCTGTTGGTTTACTCCCCAAATGGCCACAACAGTCAGGGCTAAGCCAGGCTGAAGCCAGGAGCCAGGAAATAATTCCTGTTCTCCCATATCTGTGGCAGGTACTGAAGCTCCTGGGCCATTGTCTGCTGCTTTCCCAGATGCGTTAGCAGGAAGCTGGATCCAAAGGGGAGCAGCTAGGACTTGAACTAGTGCTCTGTTGTGGGACACTGGTGTCACAGGTGGTGGCTTAACCCACTGTGCCAAATCACCAGCCCTGAATTGTGTACTTTAAATATCTCTTGGGAGTGGGAAACAATGCATGCATTGTATTAAAGAGCCAGAGAGCCATGGTAGAAAATGGAGAAGTGAGGAGAGTTTTGGATTCTTTGTTAGAAAGTGTTATCATAGTGAGGAAAGATAGGAAGCCTAGAGATAATGAACAATTATTTATGATGTTGATTTTGCAAACAACAGC
This sequence comes from Oryctolagus cuniculus, assembly GCF_964237555.1. Classification (NCBI taxonomy): domain Eukaryota; kingdom Metazoa; phylum Chordata; class Mammalia; order Lagomorpha; family Leporidae; genus Oryctolagus; species Oryctolagus cuniculus. Next base: position 155,442,232 of record NC_091432.1, read on the forward strand.
ATGAAAGTTCCGCTTCTGAGAGAAAACAGCTCCTGAAAACCTCCAGAGTGTCTCCTGGTCTAGCTTCATACGGAAGACTTCTATGCATTTGCAAAATCTTCAAAGGAAAAAGGGAATTCTTTGTTTCTTTTTTGCTAGTACAGTCCTTTTTTAAATTTTTAAAAGACTTATTTATTTATTTGAAAAGCAGAGTTACTCAGAGAGAGTGAGAGAGACACAAAGGGACCTTCCATCTGCTGGTTCACTCCTCAAATGGGTGCAACAGCCAGGGCTGGGCCAGAAACCTGAAAGTCCACCCAGGTCTCCCATGTGGCTGCAGGGGCCCAAGCATTTGAGCCATCTTCCACTACTTTCCCAGGTGCATTAGTAGGGAGCTGGATTGGAAGCGGAGCAGCTAGAACTCAAACCAGTGCTCATATAGGGTGCTGGCATCACAGGCTGCGGCTTGACCCTCTCTACCACTATGCCGGCTGTATAATTTAGTCATGCACAATGTTTTCTGTCCAAAGATTCTTTATTAGGCCTAATTAGGGAGTCCCAAACCAAGCTAGAAATAACTTGTCAATAGTATACAGTGAAGAGCTTAGGAGTGCACTGAGTTCTAAATGCTACTGAGCAACACGTCCAGTTCTGTTCCTTCTTAAAACGGAGAACCTTCCCTTTCCTGAGCAGCCATCTCTTTAAAATTGCGTCTGCAACCTGTGATTGCTGTGCAGTGATCCAGCTATTGTGTGTGTGTGTGTGTGTGTGTGTGTGTCCCCCACTCACCGCTGTGTCATTACAGACAGTTTAGCCAGCTTGCCCTGGATGTGCTGGAGAAGGCATTCAAGCAGAATGAGCGAATGGCCATGAAGCTGTTGACCTGTGAACTCAAGAACTGGAGCAACTCCACCTGTTTGAAACTGGCGGTGTCTGGGGGACTGCAGCCTGTCGTTTCACATTCTTGTACCCAGATGCTGCTGACAGACATGTGGACAGGGCGCCTGAAAATGAGGAAAAACTCTTGGTTAAAGGTAAACTGAATTGCCCTCTGGAGTTTAATGTTAACTTAATGTGAAGGTCCATACTCTCGAGTCTTGTTTTTTGAATTGGGGGTGAGTCTGACGTTTGATAAACACTTAAATCCTCAATTTTTTTTTTTTTTTTTGACAAGCAGAGTTAGTGAGAGAGTGAGAGACAGAGAGAAAGGTCTTCCTTTTTCTGTTGGTTCACCCCCTAAATGGCTGCTATGGCCGGCGCGCTGCACCAATCCGAAGCCAGGAGCCAGGTGCTTCCTCCTGGTCTCCCATGCAGGTGCAGGTGCCCAAGCACTTGGGCCATCCTCCACTGCCTTCCCGGGCCACAGCAGAGAGCTGGACTGGAAGAGGAGTAACCAGGACAGAATCCGGCACCCCGACCGGACTAGAACCCGGGGTTCCGGCACCGCAGGCAGAGGATTAGCCAAGTGAGCCGTAGCACCGGCTTTAATTTTGTTATTGAAATAAAATTACAGTGTGTGCACCTTGTGTGAGTTTAACCCTTACTGCTCACTATGCTTTGTTTTCTTTCACAGATCATCATAAGTATTCTTTTGCCACCCACCATTTTGACATTGGAATTTAAGAGCAAAGCTGAGATGTCACATGTTCCACAGTCCCAGGACTTCCAGTTCACGTGGTACTATGGTGACCAGAACCCCAGCACCACCAAAGAAAATGCTTGCCCGGTTAGTGGAAACTTACACTGAATTGACTTTCCATGGCATTGACTGCACACAAATATACACACACATGAAGTTTACTTATATAGAAATCTGCTAAAAATTTCTGTTGCCACTGTTTCAGTCTAGTGATGACACATGGTTCCTGGGTTTAGGCATTGTTCTAAAATGCCTCCGACTCTTCAGCCAAGAGTTTAGTTCTCTTCTCCTTGATGTTAGTCATATTATATGATGTGCAGATTAGCATGTATGATAAACCTAATTAACTCCTAGACATAATTAAGCCAAATATTTCATTTCTACTTCAGAGGCCAAATCAAAGACTTTTATCCTTGACAGCTGCCTGAATTTTCATTTTCCTTTGTGACTAATAGGATAAATAGACTTCTTAGGTATTTAATACAGCAAAGAAGAATACCTCATAGCCTTAGAATGTGTGTTTATAAAGATGCGCATGAGAATTTGTGTTTTGGTTCCCTGTACCACTGCTCAAATCTTTTTACTTGTTATACCCAGGGTCTATGGGTAATTTCACTTGAATTCTAGATTTGTGCTAGTTCTTTCATGGATAACTTGAGCTACTTCTTTTGCCATCCCTCTTCACTGCAAAATGCCCAATATGCTGTGAATACATGTATTCTTTGCTTTTTATTTCTCAAGTTGCTTATAAAGTAGCCATTTACTATGAAGTGTCATACACATCTTTGATACTTAATACTTTAACAAAGAAATTCTTGTCTAGCATTTTGTGTGATGTGCTTCCTTATTGTTGAGGTATTTGTTATAATATTTTAAAACATTTGGTAAAAGAAACTAATTAATTATAATTAGGTTTTTATAGGAGATTTCGTTATTTATTAGAGAGGCAAAGAGAGAGAGAGAGGTCTTCCGTTCACAATGGCTGGGAGCTGGAAACCTGGAGCTTCTTCTGGGTCTCCTACACAGGTGCAAGGGCCCAAGGACTAGAGCTGTCTTCTGCTGCTTTCCCAGGTCATAGCAGAGAGCTAGATCGGAAGTGGAGCAATCGGGACTTGAACCGGCGTGCATGTGGGTTTCCTGCACTGCAGGTGGCAGCTTTCCCCACTACACCATAGCCCCAGCCCCTATAATTAGTTTTTATGACTGGCTTCTGTTGTGATTGGTTGAGCATTCATTCTGATTGGTTAATACATCTTCCAGATCAGTTATTAAATATTTTGACTTTCACATTTATTGGGATATTTATGTATTCCTCCTTCCCTTCCTCCTTCTCTCCCTTTCTCTTTCACTCCTCTTTTGCTCCTTCCCTCCCTTCCTCCTTTCCTTCCTTTCTTTTATAAGCCTGACAGTTCCATCTGGTGTTCTCAGAGTCCAAGAGGACAAGTACACTTTAGCCTCTGTAGGATGTGTGAGAAGTTAGTGTTTGCCAGTCTGGGTTAGTCAAGTTCCCACATTTGTGACTGTACTGGCTGATTGGTACATTTGCTAAGATTAGGCTATTTCACAACTTTTTGAAGTACAAGAAGAAATGTGATGTTGATCTAACCTGTTTAGAAATAGAATGCATTGCTTATATCTGAGATATTCTTTTTGGCTTTATATTTCTTAAATTATTCACATTAAGTTCAGCTTTCTTGTTCACATGAACTATGAAGAAATTTGTATCTACCTATACATAAACAAATACATAAATGTGTTAGCAGTTTCTTTTTTTTTTTTTTTTTTAAGATTTATTTATTTATTTGAAAGAGTTACACAGAGTGAGAAGGAGAGGCAAAGAGATAGAGAGGTCTTCCATTCACTAGTTCATTTCCCAATTGGCTGCAATGGCTAGAGCTGAGCCCATCCAAAGCCAGGAGCCAGGAGCTTCCTCTGGGTCTTTCTATGCAGGTACAGAGGTATAAGGACTTGGGCCATCTTCTACTGCTTTTCCAGGCCATAGCAGAGAGCTGGATTGGAAGTGGAGCAGCTGAGACTTGAATCGGTGCCCATATGGGATGTGGGCAGTGCAGGCTGCAGCTTCACCTGCTACACCACAGTGCCAGCCCCAGCAGTTTCTTATAGTTGGTAGCAAATAGAACTTTGCCAAGTAGCTATAATTTCACTTTTGACTCTCACAGGTTTATAGAAGGATAAAGCATTGTAAATAGTTAGAACATTGCACTAAGTAGTTTTTTCAAAGGGGAGATTCAGAGAAAAAAGAATTCCTTACTTAAATGGCATTTAAATAAGAAATAGAAGTTTTCTCAGTTCCCTAAAAAAAAGACATTTTGGTTGTAATATAGTGTCTCTGCTTATAGCTCAGGTGGTTGGGACATATTGATTTATTAATTCAATGACTATTTAATGGCCATCTTCCATGCACCAGATAAGATACGAGGCTCCAGTAATACTGCATTAATTAATTAATTAAGAAACCTCATTGTGGTTTTGATTTGCATTTCCCTGATGACTAGTAATCCTGAACATTTTTTCATGTGTCTGTTGGCCATTTGGATTTCCTCTTTTGAAAAATGTCTATTAGGTTCTTTGCCCATCTCTTAAGTGGGTTGTTTTGTTGTGATGGAGTTTCTTGATCTCTTCGTAGATTCTGTTTATTAATCCTTTATCAGTTGCATAATTTGCAAGTATTTTGTCCCATTCTGTCCGTTGCTTCTTCACTTTCCTGACTGCTACTTTTGCAGTACAGAAACTTCTCAATTTGATGTCATCCCAATTGTTAATTTTGGCTTTGACTGCCTGTGCCTCTGGGGTCTTTTCCAAGAAGTCTTTGCGGGGGCTGGCGCTGTGGTGCAGTGGGTTAAAGCCCTGGCCTGAGGCGCCCGCATCCCATATGGACACTGGTTCTAGTCCCGGCTGCTCCACTTCCCATCCAGCTCTCTGCTATGGTCTGGGATAGCAGTGGAAGATGGCCCAAGTCCTTGGGCCCCTGCACCCACGTGGGAGACCTGGAAGAAGCTCCTGGCTCCTGGCTTCAGATTGGCACAGCTCCGGCTGTTGCAGCCATCTTGGAGTGAACCAGCAGATGGAAGACTTCCCTCTCTGTCTCTGCCTCTCTCTGTAACTCTGTCTTTCAAATAAATACAATAAATTAAAAAATAAAAAAAGTCTTTGCCTGTGCCTATTTCTTACAGGATCTCTCTGATGTTCTCTAATAACTTGATGATATTGCTCCTGACTCTTATTTCTTTCTAATTCTTTAACATTTGATCTAAAAATGTTTACACTTTGCTTTTACGCATAGATTTAGATCTTTAATCCATGTTGAGTGGATTTTTGTGTAAGGTGCATGGTAGGGGTCTTCTTCATACTTCTGCATGTGGAAATCCAGTTTCCCAGCATCATTTGTTGAATAGACTGTCCTTGCTCCAGGGAATGGTTTTAGCTGCTTGATCAAATATAAGTTGGTTGTGGATGGTTGGATTGATTTCTGGTGTTTCTGTTGTGTTCCATTGGTCTGTTCATCTGTTTTTGTAGATCCTTGAGATGTATTGATAGATTTATATAATATGATGATATTTCAAAGTTTTTGGAAAATGGAATTAAAAAATAATTTTATTTTGGTGCAAGCAATGTTGAAATCTACGTACAGTGTTTTTCATAATACCCACTGCTCTTGAACTTCCTGAGGACCCCTTGTATGTATATATTTCAATACATTTTTGTACCAAAATAAACTCATCTTTTAATTCCATTTTCCATGAACTTTTTTTTTAAAGATTTATTTATTTGAAAGGCAGAGTTACAGAGAGAGAGAGAGAGAGAGAGAGAGAGAGATCTTCCATCTGCTGGTTCACTCCCTAAATGGCTGCAATGGCTGGATCCCGGCAAATCAAAGCTAGGATCCAGGAGCTTTTTCCAGGTCTCCCATGTGGGTGCAGGGGCCCGAGGACTTGGGCCATCTTCCACTGCTTTCCCAGTCATGTTAGCAGGGAGCTGGTTCCGGGCTGAGACTGATATCCATATGGGATGCTAGCGCCACAGGTGGCAGCTTTACTGGCTACACCAGTGCTGATCTCTTTCCATGAACTTTGAAGAGTATCCTTGCATATGTAGTTTTTTCTTTCTTCAAAGCTAAGATTTTAACTTAACAGGAGGATGCCCAGTTAATTTCTCATATTCTATTTATTTTATTCTTTGCATGTCTAACCTGTAATATTTTATTTAAGCTGCTGTTAAGAAATGATTATTTACTTGTGTATTTCACAGAAAAATCATGACTTGGAAAAAGGCTCTGATGAAAAACAGGATGAAAATCAGCACTTTGATATAAAGAATGGGCCCAAAAGCCTTCCATGGACCCGGAAACTCTATGAATTCTACTGTGCTCCCATTGTCAAGTTTTGGTTTTATACGGTTGGTCTCTTTCAACAAAATACATAGTAGTATTGATGGTTGCTAGTTAATGTCAATAATGATATGTTGATTTGCCAGAGGAAAATGTAGAAGTATAGCAAAAAAAAGTAGTGAGAAGGTGACAAAGCCAAGACTGAGCATTTGAAGGTTTGTAGTCTAATGAAATGCACAGCAGTGTTTGTGGAAATGAGTGATAAAGTGGGAGGATCTCTGGGCAAGAAAACCAGCAGTCAAATCAATTTTATTTTGTAGGAGTAATGTGTTTTACAGACAGAAAAAGCAAGTGTTAGCCGGCGCCTCGGCTCACTAGGCTAATCCTCCGCTGGCACCCCGGGTTCTAGTCCCGGTCGGGGCACCGGACTCTGTCTCAGTTGCTCCTCTTCCAGTCCAGCTCTCTGCTGTGGCCTGGGAGTGCAGTGGAGGATGGCCCAGGTGCTTGGGCCCTGCACCCCATGGGAGACCAGGAGAAACACCTGGCTCCTGCCTTCGGATCAGCATGGTGCGCCGGCCACAGCGCACCCGCCGGAGCGGCCATTGGGGGTGAACCAACGGAAAAAAGGATGACCTTTCTCTCTGTCTCTCTCACTGTCCCCTCTGCCTGTGGGGGCGGGGGGGGGGGGAAGCGAGTGTTAGTTTTTTGTCTCCAATAACATATGCATATAACTATATAGAAGATAATAGAGATTTTAGAAGCCTAGTTGTATGAACAGATACTAAATCTATTATGGATACTAGAGATTCTGAGAAGGTATGAACTGAAATTTAAATGTATTATGCGCTTTTCACATTTATTTAGTACCACTTATTTTTCTGGTGCTTCTCTACGCTTACATTGCTCATGGCCAAGATTCTGTATCTAGAACATTTGAAGTGTGACTGTAAAAGATTGTTGTCTACATGTGTAATATATCAAAATATTTCCTTGGCTAAACATACACCTATTTTGTATACTTGTTGAATAAATATATAGCTCTGAATGACCTCTCTGTGTTTCCAAGAATCAAATCTCTCCAAATGATGAGGTTTTACCACTTTTGGGAATATGCAACCAGAATATTCAAGATACCCCAGAAGGAGCTCTGGGAGAATTTTAACCATAGACACACTGTTGGTAAAAGGAGTATTCAAGTTCTAGGTTAGGAGCTTTTAGAGACAGGAGCAAAATTAACTCACAGAACCAATCAAGCCAAAGCTGCCCTAACAGCTGGTGTCAACAGTGAGCTCAGGCACATTAGTGTTGGCCGTCACATTGCTAGACTTTGGTATGTGATTTACTGAGGCAGTATTTTGTTATAAATGTTAGTGCGTAAAAGCAAAGTGTAAACATTTTTAGATCAAATGTTAAAGAATTAGAAAGAAATGAGAGTCAGGAGCAATATCATCAATATGTAGTGTTTCAGTGCAGCTTAATTTTGCCTAGCGGTGAATGGGGGTGGCCCTCAAAAGGTTTATAGAAAATGATTTCAAGAGTATGTTTATTTTGGCCCCCAAATTTTTGAAATTCACCTATAGAAGGGATCTTCAAAAAGTTCATGAAAATATATATTAGAAAAAAAACTATGCATAGATTTCAAAATATTTTTGCACCAAAATAAGCTTATTTTTAAATTCCATTTTTCCACTAACAGCAGCTACCTAGGTGCCCACATTTTCCATGTAAACAAATGGGGGATGGTGCTTCATTTTTTTTCCTTCACTTGTTGTTACCCTGATAGTGTCCTTGTTGAAATGTACAAATTCTGGCCAGGAACAAGATAACCTTCTTCTCCATGCATCTCAGAACATTGATTTTCATTCCTGCCACCAAATCCTTTACTAAAAATCCATTGGTTTGTATGCTTCCATGCCAGTTAGAGCTGCTTGTTATCAGGTTGAATGAAATTCATGCCTGTGGTTTGGCTGTTTGCACCTGCTTGGCGTTCTCCAGAATTACCCTCACTCACGCCCAGGGAATGTGTGTCCCCTCACAGATGGCGTATTTGGCGTTCCTCATGCTGTTCACTTACACGGTGTTGGTGGAGATGCAGCCCCAGCCCAGCGTGCAAGAGTGGCTTGTTATCATTTACATCATCACCAGTGCGTTAGAGAAAGCCAGGGAGGTGAGTTGCCTCCTCCAGCTATGTCTTCTGCAGACCTTCCTTAAAAGTGTTCTTGTCTGTCAAGATTAGGGTGTGGGAGACAGAAATGCTGATCCTGACTTGCATGCCAGAGGTTATTTGGAGGAAAGTTCCAGATTTCAACTCCTTGTCCTTGTCAAATACTTTTGGCTGGTTGCTGGACTTTGGAAGCAGTTAGCTTTGAAGCAGATATCTTGGCATGTTTATCAGTTGTAGAATGATAGGGTGATGTCATCTAATTGTTATTAAAATTTCCATCTATTTGATTTCCCAGAAGTTTTATTTGTTTATTTATTATTTGGTGGGGTTGATTTTTATAATTTAGCATTACTTAGTTTCATCTCAAATTGCTGCATGCTAATGTCTGAAGTTGTGCAATATGTAAAGGATATATTTATAGCTTTTGAAAGCTATGCTGGGGTTAAGCTGATACTTAGAACACAGGCATCAGAGTGATGGTTTGAGTCCTGGCTGCTCTGCTTCCAGCTCCTTGTTAATGTGCCTGGGAAGACAGTGGAAGACAACCCAAGTGCCTGGGCCCCTGCCAAAGATGCTTCTACCCACATGGGAGACTTTTTTTTTCTTTTTTTTCTTTTTCTTTTATTTTTTTTTGCTTTCAAACTTTTATTTAATGAATATAAATTTCCAAAGTACAGCTTATGGATTACAATGGCTTCCCCCCCATAACGTCCCTCCCACCTGCAACCCTCCCCTTTCCCACTCCCTCTCCCCTTCCATTCACATCAAAATTCATTTTCAATTCTCTTTATATACAGACAATTGGTTTAGCATACATTAAGTAAAGATTTCAACAGTTTGCTCCCATACAGAAACATACAGTGAAAAATACTGTTTGAGTACTAGTTATAGCATTAAATCTCAATGTACAGCACACTAAGGACAAAGATCCTACATGAGGAGTAAGTGCACAGTGACTCCTGTTGTTGACTTAACAAATTGACACTCTTGTTTATGGCCTCAGTAATCACCCTAGGCTCTTGTCATGAGCTGCCAAGGCTATGGAAGCCCCACATGGGAGACTTTTATAGTTGTTACAGCTATGTAGGGAGTGAACCAGCAGATGGAAGATACCTCTCTCTCTCTTGTCTCTACCTTGCTTCCTCTATTACTCTGCCTTTCAAAAAAATAAATCTTAAAAGAAAAAAAGAAGATACTACTAAACATGTGTGAAAATTGAAGCTGAAAGTCCCTGTGGGGAAAGTAGCCCAAGAAAAAAACAAAACAATGTTTTCATTTCCAGTTTTCAATGAGTCACTTAAAGAAAAGAATTAAAATTTTTATGCAGTTATAATTGCAATCACAGATAATTTGGACTTGGACTGTTTTAGATATCAATGTGTTTGTGTCTCTATGTCTATGCATTTATTTACCTTTATTATGTGCTAGAGATGATCAACATTATGTACCAGGTAAATGTATTCTTACTAATTATATCTGAATTGCCTCTAGTAACTATGTGGAGTTTATAGATTATAGAAGATAATTCAAGGGGCCAGTGGCACGGTGCAGCGGACTAAGCTGCTGCTTGCGATGCCAGCATCCAATATCAGAGAGCCAGTTTGAGTCCGGAATGGTCTTTTTCTGCTCCAGCTCCCTGCTAATGAGCCTGGGAAAGCAGTGGAAGATGGCCCAAGTGCTTGGGCCCCCACACCCATGTGGGAGACCTGGATGGATATCAAGACTCCTGGCTTCAACCTGGACCAACCCTGCCTGTTGTGGCCACTTGGGGAGTGGACCAGCAAATGGAAGACCTTTCTGTCTCCTCTCTTTTTTTCTCCTCCTCTCTCTGTATTCTCTTTCAAAATGAGTGAATGTATGAATAAATAAATCTTTAAAAAAAGAAAAATCAGGGCCGGCGCCGTGGCTCAATAGGCTAATCCTCTACCTTGCGGCGCCGGCACACCGGGTTCTAGTCCCGGTCGGGGCGCCGGATTCTGTCCCGGTTGCCCCTCTTCCAGGCCAGCTCTCTGCTATGGTCAGGGAGTGCAGTGGAGGAGGGCCCAGGTGCTTGGGCCCTGCACCCCATGGGAGACCAGGAAAAGCACCTGGATCCTGGCTCCTGCCATCGGATCAGCGCGGTGCGCCGGCTGCAGCGGCGGCCATTGGAGGGTGAATCAACGGCAAAGGAAGACCTTTCTCTCTGTCTCTCTCTCTCACTGTCCACTCTGCCTGTCAAAAATAAAAAAAAAATAAAAAAGAAAAAAAATAAAAAAAAGAAAATTCAGGTGAGAAATGTCAATTCTACCTTTTTTAAAATGCCTTAACAAAACTAGATTTATTATTTTACATTTCAGGTTGTCTGATATAGTATTTCAGGGGCAATTTCCTACATACATATCTTTAGAAGATTTATTTTTAATTTATTTGAAAGGCAGAATTTTACACACACACAGAAAGAGAGAGAGAGAGAGAGAGAGGTTTTCCATCTACTGGTTCATTCCCCAAATGGCTGCAATGGCCGGGACTGGGCCAGGCTGGAGCTTGGAGTTTCTTCTGGGTCTCCCACATACGTGCAAGAGCACAAGCATGTCGGCCCATCTTCCACTGCTTTCCCAGGCACATCAGCAGGGAGCTGGATCAGAAGTGGAGCAGCCGGGTTTCAAACCAGAGCCCATATGGGATGCTGGCATTGCAGGCGGAGGCTTTACCCGCCATATCATAACACCAGCCCCAGCAATTTCTTATAATAGTAAGTTCTGTATCACATTTTCAGTAGTTTGTCAGTAACACACTAAATACTAGTAGTACTAGATTCCAGGATCCCTTGCTTTCAATCCCGTGTTCTTAGCATTCCACTATGCCTCATGAAATGAAACTGTTGCTAGGCAGATCTGCTATAGTATTGATTTTTTTTTTTTTTTTTTTTTTTGACAGGCAGAGTGGATAGCGAGAGAGACAGAGAGAAAGGTCTTCCTTTTGCCATTGGTTCACCCTCCAATGGCTGCCACGGCTGGCGCGCTGCAGCCGGCGCACCGCGCTGATCTGAAGGCAGGAGCCAGGTGCTTCTCCTGGTCTCCCATGGGGTGCAGGGCCCAAGGACTTGGGCCATCCTCCACTGCACTCCCGGGCCACAGCAGAGAGCTGGCCTGGAAGAGGGACAACTGGGAAAGAATCCGGTGCCCCGACCGGGACTAGAACCCAGTGTGCCGGCACCGCTAGGTGGAGGATTAGCCTATTGAGCCTCGGCGCTGGCCTATAGTATTGAATTTTAAAATGTCTTCATTAATTTATTAATTTAGGATTAATAAAGTCTAGAAAAAAGTGTTGAATTTTTTTTTTTACTTCTAGGTGAGTTTTTAAGTGACTAGCATTAACTGTAATAACACTAGACATTTATGTTAATTTAATGTTACATTAATTTTAATTAACAGCATTAAAATATATTTATAAGCTTCTTTTTTATTTGTTTATTTTATTTTATTTTTTTTGACAGGCAGAGTGGACAGTGAGAGAGAGAGAGAGAGAGAAAGGTCTTCCTTTGCCGTTGGTTCACCCTCCAATGGCCACCGTGGCTGGCGCGCTGCGGCTGGCGCACCGCGCTGATCCGAAGGCAGGAGCCAGGTACTTATCCTGGTCTCCCATGGGGTGCAGGCCCAAGCACCTGGGCCATCCTCCACTGCACTCCCGGGCCACAGCAGAGAGCTGGCCTGGAAGAGGGGCAACCGGGACAGAATCCGGCGCCCGGACCAGGACTAGAACCCGGTGTGCCGGCGCCGCAGGTGGAGGATTAGCCTAGTGAGCCGCGGCACCAGCCTATAAGCTTCTTTAATTCTTTACCAAGGACAACTTAAGTTTCTAAAAACCTCGTGTTATATAAGTTTTGGCAGGACTCAGATCAATCTTTATGTAAGTGGTTGATGTATTCAAAATGATATTGATAGGATTATTAAATTGTATCCCATACTTTAAGTTTTCCTCTTTCTTTTTTTCTGTTAGATCTATATTTCAGAACCTGTTAAATTCACTCAAAAGGTGAAGGTATGGATTAGTGATTACTGGAATCTAATGGAATCTGTGGCTATTTGCCTGTTTTTAGTTGGTTTTGGTCTTCGGTGGGGTGAGCCTCCTTTTCGCACAGCAGGAAGACTGATATACTGCATCGACACCATATTTTGGTACACACAGCTCCTGGACTTCTTTGCTGTGAATCAACATGCAGGTCCGTATGTGACCATGATTGCGAAAATGGTGAGTGCAGTCTGGAATTAATGATTCTGCCTAACTTCATGGTTCACTTTTGATAGTTAATTTTGGAATTATTCATAGAAGCACAGATGGCAAGATAATTTCATCACTGCTTTCTGAATAAACAAACTTGTATTTAACAAATTTCCTTTGATAGCATAGTGGGTGGCTGAGTATACTCAGCTTACTCTTTTGGCAGGGTCAGTGGCATGGGATTGAGTCAGATTTGTTTGTAAGCATGGTAACTATCAAGGGCCAGGCTTATGTGAGGCTACCACCAACGATATTTTCTGCTAAAATATCAACTTATTATTTGTCACTATCCTACAACAGTTAAATATGAGGGTACTTCAAAATGTTCTTGGAAAATTGAACTAAAATTTATTAATTAAATTTATGAATGAAAATGTATTTTGGTGTCAAAAATAAAAATCATATATATGAGGAGCCTTAGAAATTCTTGAAAGTGCATATTGTAAAAAAAACTATACATGTCTTTCACATTTTTTGCACCAAAATAAACTTATCTTTCTTTCTATGAACATTTTGAATCACCCCTATAGTGCTTACTATGTGCCATACTGTTCTACATACTTTAATGTATTAACATTTAATCTTCATAACGCTCTATGAGATAGGTTGTGTTATTATCCATATTATCCATATTATTATGTATATATAATATACATATTATCCATATCCAAGGAAACAGAGCTTAGGGAAATTCCTCTAGGGCATGTGTGGGGAGCTGGGATTCAAACATGAACTGCCTGGCTCCAGTCTGTCCTGTAAGCTTGTTCCATCTGCCTTTTCACAAGGAGCTGAGACTTACCCTTTAGGAAGTACAGTATTGAGAGGCTGTCTTTGGTTTTTCCTTCTAAAATAGTCGCTGGTAGGGAAGGGGCAAGAACTGGAGATTGGAGATGAGTGTCCAATCAAGGGCAGAGGACAGAAAAGGACCACCCAGGACTCCAGACAGATTTTTTTCCCTTACTTGACACTCTTCTCATAGACCAGAAATGTTTGATCTGGCCTTGTGACATTGGTACGTACTTAGTAGATAGGCCCTGCTGAGGTAAGCTGTATGGCTCAGTGTCTCAGCACAAGGATGTGTCCGTCTAATGCAAGGTTTGATGAGTGCACCTGGGCCTGCCCTCTATACAGACTCTGGGATCCAGAATCCTTCCATTTTATGGCATACCCGCATTAACATGTGGCTTCTAAGGTCTCTTATGACAGGAAAGAAAGGGATAGGGAACATCTGATGACTTTTATCAGCTCTGGACAGGAAGTGACCCAAGTCACTATCATCCCAGAGCCCATTGGCCGAAGCTTAATGCAGGCGAGGCTAAGGAATGTGGATAACCTCATGGAATACTTATGAGGAGTTTGATGAAGTCTCTGCCACAGTGAAAAAATGGGTTAAGTTGATGCATATTTAGTAGGTGAAATGAAGTAGTCCTATCAGTTTCTCAGGTTTTAATCAATTCATAAAGATAATCCTGGGAATAAGGATTCATTTGACTAATTTGTCTATACCTTTTTTTTCCCTTTTCCTAACCTTATCTATGGTTCAATTACTAAGAAGTTGGATATTAGCAATTTCTAAAAGATTTATGTATTTATTTGAAAGTCAGAGTTACACAGAGAGAGCAGGAGAGGCAGACAGAGAGAGAAAGAGAGAGAGAGAGAGAGCGAGGTCTTCTATCCGATGGTTCACTCTCCAATTGGCTGCAACAGCTGGAGTTGTGCCGATCCAAAGCCAGGAGCCAGGAGCTTCTTCTGGGCCTCCCATTTGGGCCATCTGCTACTGCTTTCCCAGGCCACAGCAGAGAGCTGGATCGGAAGAGCAGCAGCCAGGACTAGAACCAGTGCCCATATGGGATGTCAGCACTATAGGCGGTGACTTTACCTGCTACACTACAGCTCTGGCCCCTGGATATTAGCAAATTAAAAGCTATTCCCATTCTATTACTGATTAAAGAAAGCAGCACAGTTTCCATACTTTCAGCTCATTGTTCCAAGGACCACTGTGACTTGAAGCACATACTGTGCAGAGAAGACAAAATAGGTTAGCCAAAAAAAAGCCAGTTATTCGTGGACTAAAGCATTTTAGTCAATGACCAACTGGTCTTATTATTGGCAGGCATAATTATGATGGTTGCTGGTATTTGATTTGATTTAAATTCCAAATCTGTAGTAAAATTCTGGTTGTGCTATGTTATGTTGCAGACAGCAAACATGTTCTACATCGTGATCATAATGGCCATAGTTCTACTGAGCTTTGGAGTGGCACGCAAGGCTATCCTTTCTCCGAAGGAGCCTCCATCATGGAGCCTAGCTCGAGATATAGTATTTGAGCCATACTGGATGATGTATGGAGAAGTCTATGCCTCAGAAATTGACGGTGTGTATGGGATTTTTCCATCATGCAGATACCAAATCTTTATAGGTATCAAATGAAAGAAAAGTCAAAAAGAATCATCTGAATCTTACTGTATAAAATCTGTGTTTTCTACAAAGTGGATGTGTCAAACGCTTGTGTAGGGTCATGGGACCATGGTTCATCTTATGTCTCATTCTCGTCCTTTCTTTTTGTAGTTTGTGAAAGCACACCATCCTGCCCTCCTGGTTCTTTTCTTACCCCATTCCTGCAAGCTGTCTACCTCTTTGTGCAATACATCATCATGGTGAACCTGTTGATTTCTTTCTGCAAGTAAGTTATTTTAATTAAATATCATGATTTTATTGAAATAAAAAAAAAACAGGAACAAGTATGTTGAATGGATTCACATGTATTTTGAAGAAAATATCCTTTGATTGTGTTCCATGTTTTATTACTATGGTTTTAAAATATGGGCATGCAGCTACTGGTAGGAAGGAAGCAATGTTGGAAGCCATAAAATAATAAGTAGAAAGTATAATAGAAGCAATATGAAAGGAGATCGTGAGTGGCTGTTAAACGGTAAGTTAGAGTCATGAAGGAATAATATTGATGGAGTTGAAAGTTGCCCAAAGGGTTCTTTTTTTTTTTTTTTTTTGACAGGAAGAGTTAGTGACAGAGAGAGAAATAGAGAGAAAGGTCTTCCTTCCGTTGGTTCACCCCCCAAATGGCAGAAGCCAGGAGCCAGGTGCCTCCTCTGGGTCTCCCATGCAGGTGCAGGGCCCAAGCACTTGGGCCATCCTCCACTGCACTCTGGGGCCACAGCAGAGAGCTGGCCTGGAAGAGGAGCAACTGGGACAGAATCCGGCGCCCCGACCAGGACTAGAACCTGGAGTGCTGGCGCTTCAGGCGGAGGATTAGCCTGGTGAGCCGCGGCACCGGCCTCCCAGCTCTTTCTTAAACTCTAGTCATGTGGATCCAACTGCCCTCCTACACTAGTCAGAAGTGGAACCAGTTTCCTTCCCTCCCTCTCACTCCCTCCCTTACCACCTTTCTGCCCTCCTTTCCCAAGATTTATTGATTTATTTTAAATGCAGAGTCAGAGGCAGGGAGATGGAGAAAAAAAGATCTTTAGTCATCAGGTTCACTCCTTAAATGGCCACAACAACTGGGGCTGGGCCAGTCTCAAGCTAGGAACTGGGAACTCCATCTGGGTCTTCCACATGGCTAGCAGAGGCAGGTTCTTCAGCCGTCATCTGCTGCTTCCAGGCTTATTACAAGGGAATGGATCATAAGCAGAGTAGCTGGGACTTGAAGCAGTACTCTGGTATGGATACAAGTTTCCCAAACAACAGCTTAATGTGCTATTTCCCAACTGATTTCTAAATTTTAAAATGTCCACACTCTAGGCTATATCTCTCTTATTTCTCAACATACTTGTAGTCTTTCCCAAATCTCTGGAGGAGAACATGAGTTTCTATTGAAGCTTTACCTTTTCACTTGTTCAGACAAAAACACCTTGGAATCATTCTTAATTCCTCTTGTGTCTCTGTGACCGTCAGGAACTCCTGTTGACTCAGTGTTTAAATAGATAATCAATTCAACCTGATTTCACTACCCGATTGTTACCATAGAGCCTCCTAATTTCTTTCCCTGTTTCTGTCTTTGACCCATATATTCTTCTGCTCTCAACACAGTAGCCCACATGGCCTTTTACAAATATAAATCAGATGATGTCACTCCTCTGCTCCAAACCCTCAGTAGCTCTTGATTTTCCTTTAGGAAACAATTAAAGTTCCTACATGACTTATATGGCATCTTGTGATTTGACTTTCCCATTAACTCTTTTTTTTTTTGACAGGCAGAGTGGACAGTGAGAGAGAGAGACAGAGAGAAAGGTCTTCCTTTGCCATTGGTTCACCCTCCAATGGCCGCCGCGGCCAGTGCGCTGCGGCCGGCGCACCGCGCTGATCTGATGGCAAGAGCCAGGTGCTTCTCCTGGTCTCCCATGGGGTGCAGGGCCCAAGCACTTGGGCCATCCTCCACTGCACTCCCTGGCCACAGCAGAGAGCTGGCCTGGAAGAGGAGCAACTGGGACAGAATCCGGAGCCCCGACCGGGACTAGAACCCGGTGTGCTGGCGCCGCAAGGTGGAGGATTAGCCTAGTGAGCTGCGGCACTGGCCGCCCATTAACTCTTAACTTACACATCATATTCTTCTTCCTCTAACCATTCCTCTCTAACCATACTGACCTCCCAAGAAACAACATTTGCACTTTCTGTTCCTTTTGCCTGGAATCCTTTTCCTCAGA
The DNA here is from genome assembly GCF_964237555.1 of Oryctolagus cuniculus. Classification (NCBI taxonomy): domain Eukaryota; kingdom Metazoa; phylum Chordata; class Mammalia; order Lagomorpha; family Leporidae; genus Oryctolagus; species Oryctolagus cuniculus. The sequence continues at coordinate 155,459,283 of NC_091432.1, forward strand.
TATCACCCCTTCCAGTTTTTGCTTCTTTTTAATTAGCCTACTTAAACATTTTAGTTAAAAGTTCAGCTCCCTCTCCTCTGCCATCTCCTTAGCACACCTGGTGTCTCTTACTCTTCTTTCCTTATACCCACTTATATTATAGATGCAAATATATTTTATAACATATGCTTTATGTTTTTCTGTTATCTAACTCCTTTACTGAAATAGCAGCTTTACAAGGACAAGTGTTTTATATTTTTTGCTCATAAATTGATCCCAGACACTGAGAAGAGGGACTAGCACAAGTTTGTTTAATAGATAGAAAAAGAAAGTGAAGCAGTGGGAATAAACTGTTGTTTTCTGAACACCTGTTATATGGCAGGCACTGTGGTAGGTATTTGTATCATCAATTGTATCACTGAGGAAAAACAAGAAGAGGGAGGCCTTCACTTTGGCATAGTAGCTTAAGCCTCTGCCTACAGTGCCGGCATCTCATATGGGCTCCAGTTCAAGTCTCAGCTGCTCCACTTCCAATCCGGCTCCCTGCTAATGCCCTGGGAAAGCAGTGGAAGATGGCCCAAGTCCTTGGGCCCTTTCACTCACATGGGAGACCTGGAAGAAGCTCCTGGATCCTGGTTTCAGATCAGCCCATCTGGGGAATGAACCAGCAGATGGAAGATCTCTCTCTCTCTCTGTAAATGCCTCTCAAATAAATAAAGTTAAAACATAAAAATATAAAGGAAAGAAAAAATAAACATATGGAATCTAAGTAAACAAAGTACAGAATATAGAGGCTGGTGGTAGGCAAAATAAATCAGAATGTCTTCCCAAAATGACTGTTGTTGTGTTGTTGCTTATACTTGGTAGGGACATATTTTCTTGGTTGTGAGATTGTCTGATAGCTATCATCTCTCTCAGCTCTATTATTTTGGGAACTTATTTCTTTTGTTGGTATTTACTTATAGTTATTTTATTTTTGATATTTCAAATAATATTGAGATGGTATGAAACTTTTTGTTTGTCAAAAATGTCAACTGGGTGCCGGCATTGTGGCTTAGCAGGTTAACACCCTGGCCTGAAGCGTCGGCATCCCATATGGGCTCCAGTTCGAGACCCGGCTGCTCCACTTCCAATCCACCTCTCTGCTAAGGCCTGGGAAAGCAGTAGAAGATGGCACAAGTCCTTGGGCCCCTGCACCCATGTGGGAGACCTGGAAGAAGCTCCTGGCTCCTGGTTTCAGATCAGCACAGCTCTGGCCGTTGCGGCTAATTGGGGAGTGAACCATTGGATGGAAGACCTCTCTCTCTCTTTCTCTGCCTCTGCTGCTCTCTCTGTGTAACTCTTTCAAATAAAGTAAATAAATCTTAAAAAAAAAATGTCAGGTGGTCAGCCTTGTGGCACAGGAGTTTAAGCCACCATTTGCAATGCTGGCATCCCATACTGGAGCATAGGTCTGCACCCTGGCTGCTCTGCTTCTGGTCTAGCTTCCTGCTATTGTTCCTGGGAAGGCATTAGAAGACAGCCTACTCAAGTGGTTAGGGTCCTGCCACCTGTATGGGAGAACTAGATTGAGTTCCCAGCTTCTGGATTCATCCTAGCCTCGCTCTGGCTGTTGCAGGCATTTTGGGAGTGAAAAAGTGATTGGGAGACTCTTTCTTTCTGCCTTTCAAATAAAAAATAAATAAAAGTTTAAAAAATATCATGTCAAAAGGATGAGGAATCCCTGCCCAGACCCACTTTTTACATTAGAGATGAACTTCTGAGGACAACACAGTCTGCGGACCCCAGGCTTGACTGCTTATCCTGGAGGCCCCTTAGTGGCAGAACTCTTTAGACCGAAACTTGAACAGAACCTGAAATACACTGTGAAAGTCGCCACCTGCTGGTGGAAGGCTGCAGTCACATTTGAGTAAAGCACCTGGAAGGAGTCACACTTGTTTTTGAGAAATCACCTGGATTTGGTGCCATAAAGTCAGTCCCAGAGTTTCTCCTTCAGCAGATCTGGGATAGGGCCCCAGAATTTGCATTTCTTTCCTGTTCTTGTGACTGCTGCTGCTCCAGTGACGACTCTTTTTTTTTTTTTTTTGAAGATTTATTTATTTTAAAGACAGAGTTACCAAGAGAGGGGTGAGAGAGAGAGAAAGAGAGAGAGAAGGAGGGAGAGAGAGAGAAATATCTTGCACCTGCTGGTTCACTCCCCAAATGGCTTCAACCTCCCTGGTGGAAGCCAGGAGTCTGGAGCTTCATGAGTGTCTTCCATGTGGATGTCAGGAGGCCTTGAGGACTTGGGCCATCTTCCACCGCTTTCCTAGGTGCCTTAGCAGGGAGCTGGGTCAGAAGTACAGCAGCCAGGATTCAAACTGATGCTCCTGTGGGATGTCTGCATCTCAGGCAGTGGCTTAACCTGCGTCACAACTCTGGCTCCTCAGTGTGTGCTCTTTGAGAACTACTGTTCTGCCTCACTTGCCTGTATTCCTGGTGTTTCCTCTGTGGATTCTGTGAACTTCCTCCTCCTTCTCCTAGGCTGGATATCTCCAGGATAGTTCTACTTCCTTGTCTTTGTCATTGCTCATATTTAGAGTGCCTCTATTTTTATTTGCTGAATTTGGCTCCCCTATGCAAGTTTTACTTTGCTATTTTTCTCTGTGGAAATCCAATTTTGTTTGGAGAGGCAAATGTCAAGATGAACATTCCATGATGCTGTTCTTCCATAGTATGGTACATACTTAAAGTCAAGTAGCCAAGGATGAGATGCTGTTTTACAGTAACTGAACCACCTACTATAGCTTCCATCACAAGTTCTATGACATCAATATTTACTATACTATCTGCCTAGTATAAATGTAATTCAAAGAAAAATTCAGAAGGATCTACTGATAAGAGGTTTTTTTTTGTAAAATTTATCTACATAGGTTACATAATTTCTAATAGAAGCTCTGCTTATTAGTTTTTTTTTTTTTTAAGGGCAAACTGATACCTCTCCCCTGTCTGCTCTTATTCGGGAATACTGTATAATTTGAGTATTTTATCTAGAATTATTCTTATACCAGTTCTCACCTTTGATGTCAGGAGAATATCTTCAGAAAGCTGATGAGACAGAGGAAACTTAAACTTGCTTAGCATGAAGGCTGAGCTATGGAATGAAAAGTAGATTCTTGTATAAGAAGGATAGTTTTCCAGAGGGCAGATTCTGTTTGTTGCATTTAAAATATTCCCATTTTTCTCTCTCTGACTGTAATTCCTGCCTTTTGCTCATTATTCTGACTACCACATTTCATTGTAGAAGGTTGATATTTTGTTTTGGAGGTGAAGAATCATAAATTAAGCGTATGTCGTTTTTCTTGGCTCACTGTTGGTAACAGTTGAACCAAATCATAAAATGTGGAAAAGAAAGAATCTCACTGTTGTGTTCTAGGATTCCATACTTAAACATTGTCCCTCCCTTCCTACAATGTACAGCAATGTTTATGTGGAAATGATATCCGTTTCTAATAAACTGTGGAGGTACAATCGCTATCGCTACATCATGACCTACCATGAGAAGCTGTGGCTGCCCCCTCCCTTCATCCTGCTGAGCTACGTGGGCCTCCTCCTCCGTCATCTTTGCTGTCAACGCACTCCCAATGACCAAGAAGAGGGGGATGTTGGATTAAGTAAGTTTTTTTTATTGGTGAGGTCAGAGGGGGAGAGTCAAGAATGGAGATTCTAGCAAAGATACTCTGCAGCATTGTGGATTAAATTCAGGGCACGGGGATGGGGGGGACTGTGAGACAGTAGAGTTACGGGCTGATGCCATGGGTCTAAGCGAACACATTGACCATATTATCAGGTTATAGTGCCTTTTGCCAAGATCAACTGATACTTTGAAAGAATCAGTAGGAATGGAATTTCTGCTTGAACGTGGAAAGGCTTTGTATCACATGTTTCCTCTGCTGACTTGGAAACTCATCAGAGTAACTTCTAGGGAGCAGTCATCTGACCCAGGCTCATTTCCCGAGAGTGGAAATGGAATTCAAATAGAAAGGGGTTAGAGAAGGCCTTGAGGTTTAAGGTGATGCATCAGCAAGATTTTGCTTCATTTACTAACTAGAATCACAGATTCTTTGGTTCTCTAATCCACTGAACGTGGAGGTGATTATGAAATGGATTTTGTATTTTCAAATCCTTTAGTGCAGGGTGCAGAATTATGGCAATATGGGTTCTCACTTTGTTTTGGTGGTTGTGTTTTAAGTGTCTACGTATTTTTGACATTTTCTTAGTTCAGATCTTTTGGTCAAATCTTGACTGTATGATGTGACTATCATAGTAATTGTTTAAAGAGAATATTGCTTGTTGTGGTTTTATAGATCTTCTGTATTTCCTGTAAAACATGTCCACTATTGGTACCAGGCCCATTTCTAGATAATTCCTAGAAATATAGGAAGTAAGTTTCACAAATGTTCAATTGTTTACCCCAATTCTTAAATCCACAATACCTCTTGAGGATTAAGTGTTTGGTGTAGCAGTTGAGATGCTGCTTGGAACACCTGCACCCCTATTGGAGTGCCTGGTTTGAATCTTGGCTGCTCCATTTCCAATTCAGCTTCCTGCTAATGTAGACCCTGGGAGACAACAGATGATGGCTCAAGTGCTTGGGCCCTATTAGGAAACTCAGATGAAGTTTCTGGCTTTGTCCTGGCCTGGCCCTTGCTGTTACAGGCATTTGGCGAGAACACCAGTGGTTGGGAGATTCTCTCTCTCTGCCTTTCAAATAAATAAGTAAAATATTAAAAACATCATCATCAACAACATAAAACCAAAAATGGTGCCAGCACTGTGGTGCAGCGGGTTAAAGCCCTGGCCTGAGGTGCCGGCATCCCACATGGGCGCCGGTTCTAGTCCCGGCTGCTCCGCTTCTAATCCAGCTCTTTGCTGTGGCTTGGGAAAGCAGTGGAGGATGGCCCAAGTCCTTGGGCCCCTGCACCCATGTGGGAGACCCAGAGGAGGCTCCTAGCTCCTGGCTCTTGGCTTCAGATTGGTGCAGCATTGGCCGTTGCGGCCATCTGGGGAGTGAACCAGTGGATGGAAGACCTCTCTCAGTCTCTACCTCTCTCTGTAACTCTGTCTAAATAAAATAAATCCTAAAAAAAAAAAACCCAAAAATGATTCTGCAAGTTGAAAGTCATTTTTATGCATAAACTGGGTAAAAAGACTGATTTGACTATAACTGATGTAAAGTCTTTAATTCTTTCTATCCTTGAGGTGGGAAGTAGGAGTGTGCTTGATTCCAGTGACTGTCCAACACCAACTGGAGTTTTACTACATTTATGTGTTTGTACCATAATATCTTTTTTTTTTTTTTTTTTTTTTTGACAGGCAGAGTGGACAGTGAGAGAGAGACAAAGAGAAAGGTCTTCCTTTTGCCGTTGGTTCACCCTCCAATGGCTGCCACGGCGGGAGCCAGGTGCTTATCCTGGTCTCCCATGGGGTGCAGGGCCCAAGTACTTGGGCCATCCTCCACTGCACTCCCTGGCCACAGCAGAGAACTGGCCTGGAAGAGGGGCAACCGGGACAGAATCTGGCGCCCCGACCAGGACTAGAACCCGGGGTGCCGGCGCCGCTAGGCGGAGGATTAGCCTAGTGAGCCACGGCGCCGGCCAGTACCATAATATCTTTCTACAACTAGAAAAGAAAAATTTTGAATTCTCAATGGTTTCTGGCACCAAGAGTTTCAGACAAGGCATTGTGGGCTGTTTATATGCCAGCGTGGACCCTTAGGAAGCTAGTTATCCCAGGTTGTATGCTGTTAAGGGGTTGAAAGGGTGATATGCCTTTGCTTGTGGTAGTTGGCTCAGTGAAGTATATTTTCTCCTCTTGAGTCACCTTGAAGACTTCTTTGTCATTTCGTTGCTCTGAAAGATTCAGTCTTTATTAGGAAGCCAAAGCATGCCTGAAATAACTTGAAAGCTTATTATTTTATACATTCTAGGCTTTTAATAGAGAGGCATCCCAGGTGCTTACAAAGAATTGTGCCAATCTAATAGTAGGGTTTGAACCATTTAAGTGACCCTGGAATTGACTCGAGTTTACCCAGAATTCCAGGTATCATATGAAAGAAACCTTTCCTGATATCACCTTGATCTGGGCTTATAGGGTGATTCCATGTAAATGTAAGTAACTTTTTTGATGATAAAGATGAGTTCACCTCTGGAACATTCTTGAAGTTTTGTGCCATTACTCCTTATCCCTTATGTTAATGGTAGAGACATTGACACATAGGGCAGCAGTGCCATCTGGTGGATGGTTCCAGGAAATCTTCACATACTGTAACCTGCACCTGTCGCTGGAATTACCCTTTGGATAGTTCGTTCTCAGGAATCCACAGAAGGCTCCCATCATGCAGGTGTAAAAAATTCATGCCTGTGGAAAGCCAAGACACTGTGGCAAAAAATGACCTAAATGAAAGATCTCTGTGAGTGAGATCCCAGTGGAAAGAATGAGCCATCAAAGAAGGAGGTACTTTTCTCTGAAGGGAGGAGAGAACTTCCACTTTGACTATGGCCTTGTCTATATAAGATCAGAATTTGTGAACTCAAGAGGCTTCCATAGCCTTGGCAGCTCATGACAAGAGCCTTGGGTGATTACTGACACCATAAATAAGAGTGTCAGTTGAAAAATCAACAACAGGAGTCACTGTGCACTTACTCCCATGTAGGACCTCTGTCCCTAATGTGTTGTACTATGCGAATTAATGCTAAAACTAGTCTTCAAACAGTACTTTATACTTTGTGTGTCTGTGTGGGTGCAAACTGTTGAAATATTTACTTAGTATATACTAAGTTGATCTTCTGTATATGAAGGTAATTAAAATGAATCTTGGTGAAGAATGGGATGGGTGAGGGAGTGGGAGATAGGATGGTTTGTGGGTGGGAGGGTGGTTATGGGGGGAAAACTGCTATAATCCAAAATGTATTTTCAAAATTTGTATTTATTAAAAAAAGTTCTCTAAAAAATTAAAAATTAAAAAAATTTTAAAAAGAGAAAAAAAAATTTCATGCCTGTAGAAGTTTCTCTAATGGGCAGGCATTAGATTTGGGTGGAGATTGGAGAGATTGAATTTTTTAGCATCTGAAAGATTCTTCTATTTTTTTAAAGATTTATTTATTTGAAAGTCAGAATTACACAGAAAGAAAATGAGAGGCAAAGAGAGAGAGAGAGAGAGAGGTCTTCCATCCGCTAGTTCAAAATAGGCTGCAACGGCCGGAGCTGTGCTGATCTGAAGCCAGGAACCAGGAGCTTCCTCTGTGTCTCCCACGTGGGTGCAGGGTCCCAAGAACTTGAGCCATCTTCTACTGCTTTCTCAGGCCATAGCAGGGAGCTGGATCAGGAGTGGAGCAGCCGAGACTCGAACTAGTACCCGTATGCAATGCTGGCACTGCAGGCATTGACCCGCTATGCCACAGTACCAGGGCCCCTCTTCTATATCATATAATTGAGAAGCATTCTGTACTCAAGTTGTGGATACATTTTATGGCTGAATATTACTTTGCTTTTTTTAAATTTAAAATAGTTCTTTATTTTACTGTAAAATTCATGTAATATTTGGGTCTTTAATATATTCTGGAGAACTGTAATAGTTCTTTTTCTCTTAATATGAATGAAACCATTCAAGAGAGTTTTCCAATGTTATCCCTTTTTAAACATTATTTTATTTTTGTATTTTCAAAATATAAGGAACTTGCTTTTTAAAAGATGATGTTAGGTAAGAGTGAGAACCACAGTAGTAAATTGAATGTGAATGCTGAAGTTTGATGAAGAATTTCATTGGTCTCAAAATATCACAAAAAAGGTGTCTTTTAATGAACTAAGTATGATTACGTCAGGGAAGGTATATAGCCTTGACAGGTCATTACTAATATTATTGTCTATTCTTCAATAGAGGGACTTAGAACATACAAACCTAGTGTGACAAGGTAAAACATTCTCATTTGATTAGTGTCAATACTTTGCCTTCTTCTTCTTCTTCTTTTTTTTTTTTTTTTAAAAGATTTATTTATTTGAAAGTTACACAGAGAGAGGAGAGGCAGAGAGAGAGAGAGGTCTTCCATCCTTGGTTCACTCCTCAATTGGCTGCAATGGTCAGATCTGCACCAATCCGAAGCCAAGAGCCAGAAGCTTCTCCCAGGTCTCTTACGTGGGTGCAGGGACCCAAAGACTTGGGCCATCTTCCACTACTTTCCCAGGCCATAGCAGAGAGCTGGATCAGAAGTGGAGCAGCCAGGTCTCGAACTGGCACCCATATGGGATGCCAGTGCCAGGGCGTTAACCCGCTGAGCCACAGTGCCACCCTGACTTCGCCTTCTTTTAACCTTGATTTTGACCCATTGGTTACTTATTATAATTTCAAAAATTGAAACAGTTGACACAGAGGAAAAAGACAATTAGATTTCTTCCCCTTTTTGCATATAAATACAGTACATTCTTGTTATTATGTGGAAACATTCTTAGCTATGAAAACATTGAAGAGATAATATCTATTCTATATATGAATCATTTTTAAAGAACAAGAGGCCCAGAATAGTATTTCTAGTTGTTTCTATTTATTGCTTCTCTTCTGATATAAGGAACACAGTGTGACGAGGTAACAACTTTTATCACACAAGCTACAGTTTATCATTTGCAACACAAGTGGAAAGAAAGCCACCTATCCATACACTATCTTGGTTCATTTTGTGTTTGCTGTAACAGAATACCTGGGGCTGGGTATTTTATATAGCAAACAAGTCCATCTAGCTCACAGTTTAAGAGGCAGAAAGTCTCAGGTCAGGTGACTCCATCTAGTAAGCCTGTGTTGAGGATCATACGTGCTGGATGGCATCCGTGGAGAGAGAGGGAGGAAGGGGGGAGGGAGAGGGAGAGGGGGAGAGGAGGGGGGAGGGAGAGGGAGGAGAAGTGTCATATGGCAAGGCTGGAAGCAGGAGAGTGGGGAGGGAAGGTGAGGCTCACTCTTTTATAACAATAGTTTCTTGTGGCAACTAATCTGGTCCCATGAAAACTACATCAGTCCCTTCTGAGGATGGTGTCCCATGGTCCAGTCATCTCACAATGACCCCACGACCTCCATACCATTACACTGGAGACCAGACTCAGTGCATGAACTTTGGGGAACACACTCAACGCACATGCAAACCATAGCATTGTTTATGTCACTTTCTTTTTTAAAAAAAAGTTTATTTGACAGGTAGAGTTAGACAGTGAAGAGAGAGAGACAGAGAAAGGTCTTCCTTCTGTTGGTTCACTCCCCAAATGGCCACAACGGCCGGCTCGCTGCGCCAAACTGAAGCCAGGAGCCAGGTGCTTCCTCCTGGTCTCCCATGCAGGTGCAGGGGCCCAAGCACTTGGGCCATCCTCCACTGCCCTTCCGGGCCCCAGCAGAGAGCTGGACTGGAAGAGGAGTAACCGGGACTAGAACCCGGCACCCATATGGGATGCCGGCGCTGTAGGCGGAAGATTAACCAAGTGAGCCATGGTGCTGGCCCCCTGTTTATGTCAATTTCCTCTTAAGTGTGTGTGCCATACTTTTTTATTTTTCTAAAGAACTCTACCTGAGTAAGGAAGATCTGAAAAAACTTCATGACTTTGAAGAAGAATGTGTGGAAAAATACTTCCATGAGAAGATGGAATGTCTGAACTGTAGTTCTGAAGAACGAATCCGCGTGACATCGGAAAGGTAAAAGATATTTCACTTTTGAATCCACAAGCTATTACCAAACCTTGGTTCTAACAGAATGTCTGAAAGAGTAGGAAGATCTGTGTTCAAGTCCAAGAGTTTTAGGTTCTCTAAAATCTGAGACATTTAGTAATGTAGACTAGCCATGTGACAAATGTGTACCTATTGAACATCTATTGTGTTTCAGGAACTCTTTTTTTTTTTTTTAAGATTTATTTATTAATTTGAAAGTCAGAGTTACACATAGAGAGAAGGAGAGGCAGTAGCAGAGAGAGAGAGAGAGAGAGAGAGAGAGAGAGAGAAAGGTCTTCCATCCGCTGTTTCACTCCCAGATAGCCACAATGGCCTGAGCTGCGCCAACCTGAAGCCAGGAGCCAGGAGCTTCTTCTGGGTCTCCCATGCAGGTGCAGGGGCCCAAGCACTTGGGCCATCTTGTACTGCTTTCCCAGGCCATAGCAGATAGCTGGATTGGAAGTGGAGCAGCTAGGTCTCGAACTGGCACCATATGGGATGCCGGTTCTGCAGGTGATGGCTTTATCTGCTATGCTACAGCGCTGGCCCCCAGGAACTCTTCTTACCAGCAGTTAAGTGGTGAATCAGAGACAAGATTCCCTGTGCTCCAGTGTATGTGTGTAGAGGAGAAGAGGGAAATGAACAACAACAACAACAACAACAAAAAAAAAAAAAAAAAGGAAGGAAAGACATAAGCAGAACTTGTAGCTTAGTATCTGGCGGTAAAAGAGCTTGGGAATAGGAAGTGATGGTGGCATGAGATCTAGCGGAGGTAGGTGTTTTTGGACTATTTTAGGTGGCTGGGTCCAGAAACGTTGCCAGGAGGAATCTGAGGAGGAGTAGGCCTGAAGGGAGTGAGCAGGACCTGCTGGCTGAATTGCATACTTGGCAGAAAGAACAGGAAGTGCAGCCACCTGAGGCAGCAGGTCACGTCCAGCAGTGGCAGGCAGGCCCAGAGAAGGCAGTGTACATGTGTCGCCTGGGTGGGGCATGGTGGAGGTCTCAGCTTGCCTGGCTGGCAACTGCACTGAAGCGGGAGAAGAAAAGATAGAAGTGGAGATGGGCGTTGCAGCTTTTGTAGAAGTCTCACTGTGAAGAGAAGCAGGCTGGGATATGGGAAGAGAGTGAAGATCTTTTGTTTTCTTTAATTTTTTTTTTTGTTAAAGATTTATTTATTTATTTATTTGAAAGTCAGTTACACAGACAGAGGAGAGGCAGAGAGAGAGAGAGAGGTCTTCCATCCGTTGGTTCACTCCCCTATTGGCCAGAACGGCCAGAGCTGTGTTGATCCAAAGCCAGGAGCCAGGAGCTTCTGCCTAGTCTCCCACGCCGGTGCAGGGGCCCAAGGACTTGAGCCATCTTCCACTACTTTCCTAGGCCATAGCAGAGAGAGCTGGATCGGAAGTGTAGCAGCTGGGACTTGAGCTGGTGCCCATATGCCCACTTCAGGCCAGGGCATTAACCCACTATGCCACAGTGCCAGCCCCTGTTTGCTTTAATTTCATGTGAAGATAACAAAATATGTTTAATGGTTCTGGAAATGATTGGCCAGCAGGGGAGAAACTGCAGAAGGAAGAGGGAGAAGGTGATTTGCTGAAGGGAAGTCCTTGAGAAGCTGTGTTGGTGGAAAGTCTGGGCTTTTCACTGAAGCTCAGGCACACACAGGAGAGACTGTGGTCAGAGCACAGCAGGAGGCAGGTGGGGGTACGCATGCATGTCTGAGGCAAAGTCACTGGCTGAGACAATCTGTGTGTGTGTGATATGTGCGAAGGAGGGAAGAGTCAGGAGGCCATTCAGAGACTGGTCAAGGTAAGTGCATTAGGAAACGCCACTGAGATTAAAGCTGTCATGGATATATGTGCATTACCAATTGTGGGAGGCTGTATGCAATTATATACATATTTTAGTTTTTATTTATTTGAAAGGTGGGGAGGGTGATCGATCTCCCATCCACTGTTTCACTCCTGCAGGTACCCTCAGCAGGCTGTGGGGCCAGCCTAAAGCAGGGAATTGGAGAAGCCGGGAACTCCATCCTGCTCTCCCGCATGGTTGGCAGAGGCTCAGGTACTTGAGCCACCATTGCTGCCTCCTAGAGTGTGCCTTGGCAGGAACCTGGAATTTGACCTGTAGTGGAGTGGTCAGGGGAGCAGGGGCACTGCCAAGCCAAGGATGTGCAAAAGGTGTTGGGAGTAAACATTGAGTCTTAGATTTGTTGACTTTGAGATTCTTGTAACATGATTAGCCACAGAAGTGTAGGAGGCTTTGGATGTATGAAGCCCTGAGGACAAGGAGTTTATCTGCCTTTTGAGACAATCAGTTGTGGTGATCATCTGCCTAGTGTAGCAAACCAGAACCATGACAGGGGAAGTGATTATACCAGGAAACCCAAGAAGCAGGAAGGGTGAAGAAATCCAGTGGAGCGAGGGTCAAACCTGGGAGGTGCAAGTACATGCATAATGGGTAAAGAAGGAGGAACTTTATAGAGAAGACTGGGAAGAATTGGTGAGGAGTATAAGAGAAGTAGGAGAGGGTAGTTACCATGAGTTGAATGAATGTAGACTGAAAATTTGACAGACAGTTACTTCTCTTTTAAACAGATTTATTTATTTATTATTTATTTGAAAGGCAGAATTAGAGGGAGAGAGAGAGAGAGATGAAGAGAGAAACAGGGAGAAAGAGATCTTCCATCTGCTGATTTACTCCCAAAATGACTGCAGTGGCTGGGGCTGGGCCAGATGGAAGCCATCCAGGTCTCCTACGTGGCTGCAGGAACCCAGGGACTTGGGCCATCTTCTGCTGCTTTTCCAGGTGCATTAGCAGAGAGCTGGATCGGAAGCACATCAGTCAAGACTTGAACTGGTGCCGATGTAGGATGCTGGTGTTGCTGCGCCACAACCCTGGCCCCAAGCCAGACATTTACGAACACGTTAAGTGCATGATAGTAACAGCAAAACTCTAAAAGCATTAATCAGCACGAGTCATTGTATTTCTCTAAGGTTCTTGGGATTGGAAGAAAGTATTAAAAGTTAGAAAGATACAGATGCTTCCTGGGGCTTTGAATTTACTTATGAGGCTCTAATTTAGCTTCGTCTGTAATCAGTGCTTTTCCCTGGATAGAGTATCACAGTGGCACTGTTTTTTCACTGACATCCTTGTTGAAGTCATTTCTGAGGTGCTCCTAAGTGGAAAGGGGAGGTAAATGAGCAATAGTTCGAAGAAGGAGGGAAGAGAGATTAGGAGGATGTTTGTGTGACTGGCTACCTCTAAAGAGGAGTTTGCCTGTAACCTTTCAGAATTAAGTGAGCTGTAAAAGAGAGAAGAGAGAATGTATTAAAGTTGTTTTGTGTCTTACTCTCCTGATGGAACACAGGCTTCTATTTTGACCCTCACAGTGTTAACCAGCTCTCTCTTCTCTCTGTCTTGTGGTGTAAGATGCTTTTAGGCAATTTCCACATTAAACATTCTGAGTGCCTTATATTGGGGAAATACTGGGGCTTTTTAAAAGTTTAAACCCTTTACCATGATGCGCATTGTGACTCAACAATAGAGTTACAGGCTGAGGCGGTCTCATCCTTATTTGACCATGACACCTTATTGAGGAACATCTGGGATCACCTCCCAGCATGAGAAATGTTGTCGTAGTTCACTCGTTCACTCAGTACTTCCTGGGACTCCAGGACCCCCTGCAGAGACTTGCCTAGGTCCTAGATGGTTGCTAAGATGTACTAGATAGAATACAGTAGTTCACACTACTGGTCATGCAGGCAGTCTGGGGAAGCACACTCTGGTTGTGTGACCCAGCCCCTTTTCCATGAAAATAATAATAGTTATGTCTACCTTATTATGTGTGGTATGCATGAAATAAAATAGTACATGTGGAACCTTTGTAAAATACCTGGCACATAGTGAGCACTCAGTGAATATTAGTGACTTGATGCTTATAATTATACCTGTTATTTAATTTTAAAATATCTTGTCCATGGGGCTGGTGCAGTGGCATAGCAGGCCAACACCAACATCCCATATGGGTGCCAGTTCTTATCGCAGCTGCTCCCCTTCCGAGGCGGCTCTCTGCTATGGCCTGGGAAAGCAGAGGAGGATGGCCCAAGTGCTTGGGCCCCTGCATCCCCATGGGAGACCCAAAAGAAGCTCCCGGTTCCTGGCTTCAGATCAGCTCAGCTCCATCTGTTGCTGCCATTTGGGCAGTGAACCAGTGGATGGAAGACCTTTCTCTCTGTCTCTCCCTCTCTGTGTGTAACTCTACCTCTCAAATAAATAAATAAAATCTTAAACAAATCTTCTCTAAAACTCACAATAAAACAGTTATCAATACTCATCTTTCCTCTACCCTCATTCCTTGCACAGAGGAAAGTAAAATGATAAGAATTTATTTTATATGTCAGAATGACTGAAAGGGTAGATGAATTTAGCGTATTTGGTGGTCTAGGAATATAATTAAAACATGAGGCACAGGACATTGAGCTTTAGAAAATAAGTACCTTAAAAGCAAGAGGACCCGATTTGAGGTGACCAGGTTATTTGTCTAACAGGTTCCTATTGTGGCATGTTACCTGTTGCTGTGAATAGTTTGCTGGTTCCTATTGTGTCCGTTCGATGTGACTGCTGCTAATGGAACTTAATGAGTCTCCATTACTGCTGTGCAGACTGTACTGTTTTTGAATTAGATGAAACAGTGCACTGGCTGGAGAGGCTCTAATTAAGCGTATTTGGAAGAGAATATACATATATTTTGTGCTCTTTCCCACATCATCCTTGCCAATTCTAATTTTGCAGGTTCCAGGAGGTCAGGAAGCATTTATTAAGCTGCTATTGAGTTATGGAAGTAGAATTCTATAGCAAATGCAAGAGAGTGTTCTACCCACATAGGCTATAATAAAAATGGAAAATACTCTGTTTATTCTTTAATTCCTATTTACAAAGCTCCCAGATAAGATGTTTCAATTCCTGCTACTTGAAATGTGTTTTAGGGATGAAAACTCTCACACTATTTTGGGAAGTTCTTTCTACAGCTGAGTGTTAAACTCTTCTTGGCTTAATCACTTTTTCTTCCTGCCCCCAAATGAAACTGAGGATCATTTTTTATATGTGCAGGTGGTCAGGTCAGTCATGCAACTGTTGGCTAGATACCCTCCCTTGTTGTTTTGTTTTAAAATTTTAATATCATTTATCGTAGATTTTAGTTATTGTGAAGTTGAAACTAAATCCGTCTCCCAATAATTAGAGAAAAAAATCTTAGGAAGAAAAGAAAAAAAATCCATTGTCATAAGCCAGAGCTTACTGTGAAAACTTGGTCTTTTTGCATTTACTCTTCTTTTTTCTTATTTATTTTACTTACTTATTTAAAAGTCAGAGAGAGAGAGAGAGAAAGAGAGAGAGAGAGAAAGAGATCCACTGGTTCACTCCCCAAATGGCTGCAAAGGCCAGGGCTGGGCCAGGCCTAAGCCAAGAGGCAGCAGTTTCATCTGGGCCTCCCACGTAGGTGGCAGGTGCCCAAGTACTTGAATGGCTCCCTACTGCCTTTCACAGTACACACTACCAGGAAGCTGGAATTGGGAGTGGAACCAGGGTTCAAACCTAGCACTCTGAGATACGGGATGTGGGTGTGATATGGGATGTGGGATGTAGGTGAAATGCCTGCCCTCTAATTTCCTAGGTTAAAACAAATGTTACAATGTGGACAAACTCATTATTATCTTAATTTCCATCTTTGATTATCTGATGATGTTGTCTTACCTTTTGTATTTTATTTCCTTACCTTTTGTATTTTATTTTTTGTGAATTATTTGTTCATGTCCTTTGGAATCTTGTATTTTGAGTATTAAGGGCAGTGAATGCTTCATCCTATTTGTTAGAATACTGATGTTCCAAATTCTTTTTGTGTTAAAATTTTGTGATATATTTTAAATAGAAATGTTTTCTTATGTAGTCAAATCAGATTCATTAAAATTTATTCTAGCAATAAGCTTAGATAGCTAGAGCTTCTATAGCAAAGTACAAAAAAACGAGGCATCTTCCATCAATAGAAATTTCTTGTCTCACACTTCTGGGAACTATAAGTCCAAAGTCAAGGTACTGGTAGGACCATGCTCTCTCCTGTCTCTAGGACAGAATCCTTCTTTGCCTTTCTAGCTTCGTGTTTGCTGGTGATCCTTGGTGTCCTTCGGCTTGCAGGTGCATCCCTCTAGTCTCATGGCCATCTTCACATCATCTTCCTTCTCCTCAAATGTTTCCAGCAGTCATAACGGATTAGGGTTCAACCTCCTAGCCTCATTTCAACTTGATTACCTCTGTAAAGATCTGTCTTCCAAGGAAGGTCCCATTCTAAGCTACTGGTATTCAGACTTCAACAAATCTTTATTTTTTTTTGTGGGGGGACACAAAGTAAAGCTCATCTCCATCAGAGATATTTACAGAGATCTATACAGGTAAGTTTTAATCAACAATTCCTTCTCTCCCTCTTTCTCTGAATGAAATTATTATACTTATTCCACTTGCTTGTGATTTACTTTTATACTAGGATACCTGAAGATATGTTGTGTTGCTTTTATATAAATCAATAGATGGACATCATTATCTTAAACTATTTATTAACATAGATTTCCAAAAATGGGTTTTGTTGGTAAATCTATTTGAAGTATAGAGTTGAAAGTTTTTTTTCCTTTTAAAGTTCTATCATTTTTCTCCATTTTCTTAGTTACATATTTGATTATTGATTTTATTCCCATCATTTTGTTTTCTTCTTCAAGATTTCCTTTTCCCATTAGAATAGTACAATGCTTGCCAATAGGAAGCATTCGAGTTTTTATCATATAAATTAATGAAAAAATGGAATAATTGATCAGATAATTGAAGGGATAATAGGCAGGAAGCTAGAAATGTGGTTCTGAAATATTAGAAAATTAGGGCTAGAAAGGTGGATTTGTAGTTTTTCCTCATTGGGGTGAAATGGGAACTATAGGAGTAAATCAGTATATATACTCAATGGGAGAGAGAAGCGGACAGAAGACAGACTTAACTCTGGGAAGCAACTAAGGCTGTGGACCCTCCTAGGAACAGAAGTAGGACAGGAAGAGAGCAAGGCAAGCTCACATGGGCGTAATGTGTCTGTTGGTTTTCTCTCTCTTCGCCCTCAGGGTCACAGAGATGTACCTGCACATGAAGGAAATGAATGAAAAGGTGTCTTTTATAAAAGACTCCTTACTGTCTCTGGACAGCCAGGTGGGACACCTGCAGGACCTCTCTGCCCTCACTGTGGACACCCTCAAAGTTCTTTCTGCTGTCGACACCTTGCAAGAGGATAAGGCTCTCCTGGCCAAGAGAAAGCATCCTACTTGCAGAAAAGTTCCCCACAGCTGGAACAATGTCATCTGTGCAGAGATGTTAGGCAGTGTGGGGCTCTCTGGGGGGAAGAAATTGCAGTACTACAGCATGCCCCCTTCGTTGCTGCGGAGCCTGGCTAGAAGCCAGCATCAGCTAGGATCACAGCGGCAAGTCCTTCTGGAGATTACAGACAGTCAGAGAGAGACTGCCAGTGTGAGCGACGACCAGAAACAGCAAGCAACAGAAACTAGAATTGTTGCTTCTGGCATGTCCCTCAACAGGCAAGCACGCTCCAAGTATGGCAAGTTTCTCCTGGTCCCTTCTTATCTAAAGCAAGTTCCTTTTTCTGCAGAAACTATTTTGCCTCCGTCCAGACCCTCTATGGAAGCAAAAGAAGATGTGCTGGCAACTGAGCAGGTGTACCAAAGTGAGGTTCCTGATCACCCGAATTGGCAGACACCAGTAGTCTCAGAGCAGGCATCAGTGGCTGAACCCCAGGAACAGGACGAGCCAGTCACTCAGACACCAGACAAACAGGACAAGGTAGAGCAAACTCTTCCCACTCTGAGTTGCACGCCTACACCCCTGGCAATGACCTCCCTTCCTTCCCAAGCCAAGAGCGGTTACACTGGAGGCGGATATGTGAACTGGGCATTTTCAGAAGGTAATGAACCCGGTGTGTTCAGCATCAAGAGAAAATGGCAAACCTGCTTGCCCTCCACTCAGAGTAGTGACTCCACTCAGAGTGAACAAAGCCAGATGCAAAGTCAAAGCGGATCACTATCTGAGAACCCAACAAGGCTGGCCCAGACTAGTGACTGCTCAGAGAAGCGACCATGGCTGCAGCCACATACATCTTTCTGGATCAGTTCTCTCTGCAGAGACAAGTCCTTCTTTAGAAGTCATAGTTTTAGATTCTACAAGGAAGAGAAGTTGATGAAGATCTGTAAGAGTAAGAGTGAGTATACTTTTTAAAAAGACATAGTAAGTCCTTTACATCACTACTGTTTTTTTTTTTATATCTTTGACTGATGACTACATTCTTATTCTCTCCATTATCTCAGCCCTTTCTAGAAAACAAAATGTCCCTTCTCCCAACATTCAGCCTTTTTTTTTTTTTTTTAAGATTTTATTTATTTATTTGAGAGCTAGAGTTACAGGCAGTGAGAGGGAGAGAGAGAGAAAGGTCTTCCTTCCATTGGTTCACTTCCCAGATGGCCGCAATGGCCAGCACTGTGCTGATTCGAAGCCAGGAGCCAGGAGCTTAATCCTGTTCTCCCACGTGGGTGCAGGGGGCCAAGGACTTGGGACATCTTCTACTGCTATCCCAGGCCATAGCAGAGAGCTAGATTAGAAGAGGGGCAGCCGGAACTAGAACCGGTGCCCATATGGGATGCCGGTGCCACAGGTGGAGGATTAACCTACTGTGCCACAGCACCGGCCCCCTAACATTCAGTCTTAAACTTCCTTGTGTGAACTATTTCCCTTACAGCTAATTCAAGACACTCAGAGACAGGGGCAGCATGGATCAAAGCAAAAATGTTAACAAACAAGAGATTGCCAAAGAAAAAGAAGAAAACACAGGGACTACAAGTACCAGTAAGTATACTGCGTTCTGACTTTTAGGTTTTTGGCATTTGAGGTGCTGGCCTATTTTAGGTTGATTGTCTTTATTTAAAGTGCCATGTGCACAAAATAACATTGCACTGGAAGGAGTCAAGAGATAAATTTAAGAGTTACAAGAGTGGATACATTGCAGTTTATTAACTGCACACAGATTGAAGAACATTCAGATTGGTTTCAGTTTTTGGCAATTTTTAAAAAGCTGAAATAAAAATTGTGTACGAGGTTTTTTTTGGATATATGTTTATATTTGTCTTTGGAAATATCTAAGAGTGGAATGTGAGTCATATGGCTTAAATGTTTAACTTTTGAAAAAACCTTCAAACTACTTTCTAGAGTAACTGTGTCCTTTTGCATGCCCACCTACAGTTTATGAGCATTTCAGCTTTCCTACATTGTCCCCAGTTCTTACTATGCTCAGTCTTCTTCATTTTAACCATATTATTGGGTGTGTAATGGTATCTCATGGTGATTTCATTTGATTTTCTGTAGTGACCAATTTTTGGAATCTTTTGATGTGTTTATTTATCATCCATGTATCTCTCTTGGTGATGTGTCTGTTCAAATCTGTAGCCCATTTTTAGAATTGGGTGTTATCCTATTATAAAACTTCAGTTTCTAAAGCATTTTTGTTTTGCTTTTATCCAATACATAAGATTGTACTTGTTTATGAAATACTATGTGATGTTTCAGTACATGATTTGTTGTATCATGTTCATATCTAGCTTCTCAAACATTTATACTTTATTTGTTGTTAAAACATTCAAAATCTTTAACTCTATTCTTTTTAAGAAAAATTTACGGTATATTATTGTTATCTGTGGTCCCCCTACTGTGCAACAGAACATCAGAACCTCTTCTCCTGTATATTACTTAGTACCTGCTAGTCAACCTTTCCCAATGCCTCTCTACTCTCTGTTGTCCCCGGGATATCTGGAAACCATCATTCTACTTTCAACTTTTATGAGATCAGCTTTTTAAGATTCCACGTATGAGTGAGATTGTGTGGTGCTTGTCTTTCTGTGTCTGCCTTATTTCACTTAACATAATAACTTTCAGTTCCATCCATGTTGTTACAAATGACAAGATTTCATTTTTTTTTTTTATGGCTGAGTCCTATCCCATTGTGTTTATGTACCATGTTTGCCTTATCCACTCATCAGTTACTGAACACTTAAATTGTTTCCATAAAAGTTTTTAAAATATATTCTAGATTGTATTACTTTGTTAGTTATACTTTTGGCAAATGTTTTCTCTCATTGGTGGTTTGCCTTTTCATTTCCATATATGTCCTTTGAAGTACTTAAATCCTTATCTTGATGAAGTCAAATGTTTGACTTTTCTTCTATTGTCTGTGCTTTTTGTATCACAATTAAGAGATATTTTGCCAAGCCCAAAATCATTAAGATTTTCTGTTGTGCTTTATTCTAGGGGCTTTATAGTTTTAGCTCTTACATTGGTTATGGGCTGCATTTTAAGGTAATTTTTGTATATGGTAATAGGTAAGGACTCACTTCCCCTCTTCCCTCCCTCCCTCCCTCAGCTTCAGCCCCTCTCTTTCTTCTTTCTCCTCCTCCCTCTCCTCACCCTCACTCATATGGATATCAACATTTCTACCATATTTTGGGTACAATATTTTCTTTCCCTGTTGAGTTTTTCTGGAACCTTTGTCAAAAATTGACGATAGCAAAAAAAAAAAAAGATCTTTTTTCTGTCTGTCTTTATGCAAATATCATGTTATCTTGAACATTCTAACTTCATAATAAGTCTTGAAATTATGTCTTGAAGATCCAAATGTTTTCTTATTTTTAAGAAGTTGTTTAGTTAATTTATATTCTTTGCATTTCTATATAATCTAGACAGTTTGTGACTATAATTGCTGTGAATCTAAATATCAATTTTGACAAAGTTAGCATCTTAACAATGAGTCTTTTGATCTGTGAACATAGTATATGTCTTTATTTAGGTCTTCTTTAACTTCTCTCAGTAATGCTTTTTAGTTTTCACTGTACAGGTTTTCTACCTCTTTTGTTAAATGTATCCCTAGGTATTTAGTTCTTCTAAATTTTATTATAACTGCAATTTTTCCCTTTTTTTTTCAAATTTCTTTTTTTTAAGATTTATTTTTTTATTTTATTTGAAAGGTTGAGTTACAGAAAGAGGAGGAGAGACAGAAAGAGGCAGGGGGAGGATAGAGAGAGAGAGAGAGAGAGATATCTTCTGTCTGCTGGTTCACTCCCTAAATGGCTGCAATAGCTGGGGCTGGACCACTCCGAAGTCAGGAACTTCATTCAGGCCTCTCATGCCGTGGCAGGGGCCAAGAACTTGGGCCATTCTCAGCTGCTTTTATAGGCACATTAGCAGGGAGCTGGATAGGAAATGGAGCAGCCGAGATTTGAACTGGCACCCATATGGGATGTGGGTGCTTTAGACAGCAGCTTAACCCACTGTGCCACACTGCTGGCCCCTATAGCTGCAATTTTTTTAAAAAATTAAATTCTGTTTCTGGTATATAGGAATAAATATTTTATAATGTTTCTATACTTTACAATCTTGCTAAATTCACTTATTTTAGCATGTCTTTTTGTAGCTTCTTTAGAATATTCTATATAAATGATCCTATCACTTACAAACAAGGATACTTTCACTTCTTCCTTTCCAATCTGGATGTGTTTTATTGCTTTTTCTTGTCTAACCACCTTGGCTAGAACCTTCAGTATAGTATTGAATGGAAGTTGCAAAAGAAGATATTCTTTCTTTGCTTCTGTTCTTAGGAGGAAAATATTTAGTCTTTATTATTCAATATAATGTTAACTCTAGGTTTTTATATAGATGTCCTTTATCAGGCTGATAAATGCCCTTCTAGCTTTCTGAGAATTTGTCATCATGTGTGTTGACATTTGTCAACGGCCTTTCTTCCATCTAAGTAGATGATTAGATGGTTTTCCTTTTTATTGTGCTAATATGATTGTATTGGTTTTATAATGCTAGAGTTAGTGTTTAGAATGTTAATCTTTCTGGAATAAACATCACTTTGTCATGATTTATTATCTTTTTATATATTGAATTAATTTTGCTAAAATTTTGTTAAAATTCTTTGCATCTATTTTCTTGAGGGATGTTTGTTTTTAGTTCTTTTTTATTATAACATTTTTGTCTGGTTTTAGTATCAGAGTGATGCTGGGTTTGTTGACTGAGTTGAGAAGGATATCTTCAGCTTTTGGGGAGAGTTCAGCAAGAATTGATACTACTATTTAAACCTTAAATATTTGGTAAAAATAACCAATGAAACCATATTTGTGGGAAATTTGTTTTTAATATTTTTATGAGAGAGAGAGAGAGAGGTTTCATCCTCTTACGCACCTCTCAAGTTCACTAGCCAGGACTGAGCCAGGCCAAATCCAGAAGCCAGGAACTCTTTCCAGATCTCCCACATGGTGGCAGGGACCCAACCACTTTAGCTGTCATCTACTGCCTCACAGGTTGCAAATTTAGCAGGAAACTGGATTGAAAGCAGAAGTGGGACTTGATTCCGGCACTCTTCTATGAGAGGCAGGCATCTCAAGCAGTGACTCAGTCTAGCTAAAGTTCATCTTTTTACTGGTCTTCTCAAAGAACCAATTCTTAGGTTCACCGATTTTCCTCTGATTTGTATTTCATTGATTTCTGCTCTTATTATTAATTTGTTCTGTTTTTTTTTTTTTGGGGGGGGGTGGGGGAAGTGGTTTCACTTGCTCTTCTCTTAACAGTTTGTTAAGATAGAAACTTAAGTCATTGACTTTATTTTCTTTTCTAGTATAGCTATGTAGTGCTAAAAAAATTTCTTCCAAACACTGTTTAACTTTCTGATACATTGTTTTTATTTTCATTCAGTGAACCTGTTTATCTATTTTAATGGGTCTTAAATCTGAATTAGCAATTCTTCAGGCAGTCATCTTTCATGATCTTAATACCCTGCTTCATTTTACACTGATTTTTCCAAGTGATAGTCTGGATGTACTCTAAACACACACAACCCCCTAACCCTTTCTTTCAGAAGAGAAGCAGAAGCAGAAAGTAAGGATGCAGACAATGATATACAACCTCTTCTTAGGGGGTGAGATTTAGCTTGATAAGGAAGGCTATTCTTTCAGGGAAAAAGGTCATTAGTTCCCCGTGTCCCATGAAGTACGCATGTAGGTAGATTTATTTTTTGAATAGTTCAGATGGTCAGAGTTCATCTAGGAATTGCAACTGAGCTCAAGTACTCGTGCTTGCATCCATTCATTGCTTTGTAGTTTACCAGTTTACCTCATTTGTTCCCTGTCCCTGGGAAGTGCACAGATCAGCCCTGTGATTGGCTATTTATTACTTTAGTAATGAAGGGAATGGAGCTCAGAGATGTTAAGTGATTTGCCAGTTCCCAAAGCTTTTAAGTGACAGGGAGCCAGAATTCCAACCCAAGTTCTTCTAAGCTTGTTTTTGTTTTTCTGTACCAGTGGTTCCCTGATTGTTAATCCTGACTGCAAAGAGAAATCGCACAGGTGCTTGTGTCCTGCCAGCCTCAGTAATGGGATTTGTTAAAGGTTCCCAGGTGATTCTGAGATGCAGCCGATGTTAATAACCGCTGCTTTTCACCATGGTGCCTCTATTGGTGTGGCTCAAATACTCAAATATGCTTTCGGGTTAATGTTTCTGTGTTCTAACAAGTGTCTCTCTCGCCAGGTCATAACAGTCAACACCTGCTGTCGCAGTGACCAGCTGGAATCAGAGCCAGGAAAAGACAACACCGCAGAAGAAAACTGCAGCAAGACCTGGCTCACAGTGTCCGGACTTGGTCATGTACACAAGGAAGAGTCTCCAGTCATTGATTGCAGAAGCCTGGCATCGTCTCAGGGTATGTTCTTCCCACCAGTGGCGGTCCCTGCTATTCCTTCAAGAAGAGATGAGTGAAAGAGAAGGTAGCAACTCTGAGGAACGAAAATACCTCTGTCTCATTTTTAATTTTTTGAAAGGATGAAATTTCATTTCCTTAAGGGGAGAGTTATAAGAATCTAGAAAAGACAAATTAAGATTTGGATAGTATGCCGGCACCGCGGCTCACTAGACTAATCCTCCACCTTGCGGCGCTGGCACACTGGGTTCTAGTCCCGATCGGGGCGCCGGATTCTGTCCCGGTTGCCCCTCTTCCAGGCCAGCTCTCTGCTGTGGCCAGGGAGTGCAGTGGAGGATGGCCCAAGTACTTGGGCCCTGCACCCCATGGGAGACCAGGAGAAGCACCTGGCTCCTGCCATCGGATCAGCACGGTGTGCCGGCCGCAGCACGCCGGCCGCGGCGGCCATTGGAGGGTGAACCAACGGCAAAGGAAGACCTTTCTCTCTCTCTCTCTCTCTCTCTCTCTCACTGTCCACTCTGCCTGTCAAAAAAAAAAAAAAATTTGGATACTGTCTTGTATTCAGAGCTATAGAACCTGACTCAGAATGCATTTGCCAGAGAGCGTTCATTTAGTTTGATTTATGGGCCAGGAGGGTTGTCTAACTTGGTATGTCGTTAAAGTTAATGTGACAAAAATCTAGATCTGCACACAGAATTCAATACATTGAATGAAACTTATCTACTACTGCTCACATGGTGTTTACTTCATGGGCATGTTTATTTCATCCCTTCAGCTTAACAAGAATGTATTTGCAGAGGAGAGAAGACAGGTCAACTAGCTAGTAATAAAGAGTCAGGTATGGGATGGGAAATAAGCCTTGTAAGATGAAAGCAGATTTATCAGCAGAAATGACAGCAGTGATCAGAACTTTGAACTTCTAGCATTAGATAGTGAGGTTCTTACCAGTTTTTAAAGAGAAAAGACCAGGGGCTGGCATTGTAGTGTAGTGAATAAAGCTGCCGCCTGCTACACCAGCATCCCCTATGGGTGCTGGTTCATGTCCTGGCTGCTCCACTTCCAACCCAGAGTCCTGCTAATGACCTGGGAGAAGCAGCAGAAGATGGGCCAAGTGTTTGGACCCTTGACACCCACATGGGAGACCTGAATGAAGCTTTTGGCTCCTGGATTCAGCCTGGCCCAGCGCTGGCTGTTGTAGTTGTCTTGGGAGTGAAGCAATGGATGGAAGATCTCTCTCCCTCTCTCTCTGTAGCTCTTTGAAAATAAATAAATACATCGTGTTTTTTTTTTTTAAGAGAAAAGGCCATGTGATTAAGATTTACAATTATTTAAAATACTAAACTTAAGGTACAAATAGATATTATATTGAAATTTATGGCCTCATGTGTCTTTATACTTCTACATGCACTTATTCAGTGGTTCTCAGTGAACAAATGTTTTACACATCTTCCCACCATCGCCAACAGACATTTGGCCATATCTGGAGACATTGTTGGGTGCCACAGGTAGAGGCGGGGTGCCCTTGATGGAAGCCAGGGTTGCTGTAAACATTCCACAGTGTATTGCATAACTGCTCACAACAAGTCATTATCCAGTCCAAAATGTCAATGCTAAGGTGGAAGAATACTGATTTACATTTCAAAAACACTCAGTTGTCTGTTAAAACACTGAGAATCAAGTAGACTGTAAGCTGAAGGGATATTAGAAATTAAATTATTCTGAACCCTCTTTAAGCTCTTGAGCCAGATCTATAAATTAATCATCTTGCCTTAAATCACAATTTATTAGAGAAAGAACCTAAATTTGAATCATTCCCACACCTAAAGGACCAATTATAAGCACATTCATTTGATTATAAATGTCATATATATTCATATTATGCAATACATATATTTAATATTTTTGAGTTAGTTTTTATTTATTTGAAAGGTAGAGAGCTGGAGACAGAGACAGAGACAAATCTTCCCTCTGCTTGTTCACTCCTCAGATACCTGCAACAGTCAGGGCTGGGACAGCCCCACATCAGGGTCTGATAACTCAATCCAGATCTCCCATTTGGTGGCAGGGACCCAACTGTGGCAGCCATGGCCTGCTGCCTCCCATGGTGCACATTAGTAGGAAGCTGGAGCCAACACTCTTAACATGGGATGCAGGGATCCTATCCAGCATCTTAACCACTGCACAAAATGCCTGCCATGTCCTACCATTTTTTAAAAATAAAGTTATATGATGTTTTATTATTATTTTTTAAAGATTTATTTATTTGAAAGGCAGAGTTACACACAGAGAGAAGGAGAGGCAGAAAGAGAGAGAGAGGTCTTCCATCCGCTGGTTCACCCCCCACACGGCCACAACAGCTGGAGCTGAGCCAATCTGAAGCCAGGAGCCAGGAGCCAGGAGCTTCTTCACACAGATGCAAGGCTGTCTTCTACTGCTTTCACAGCCATAGCAGAGAGCTGGATCCAAAGAGGAGCAGCCAGGGCTCAAACTGGCACCCATATGGATTCCAGCACCACAGGTAGAGGCTTAGCCCACTATGCCACATCGCCAGCCCCACTTCTGTTTTAAGTGGCCTACTATGATGTGTGATTCAGTTGCTAAACATATTTTAAATAAAGCTATATTATAGATTGCGGGAGAAGGTGAATATAAAAAATACTAAAGGTATTATTTAATAGGAGGGCAGATTATGGATCATTTAATTTTTGACTTTGATAAAGATGTATAACTTGTTATAAATATAAAAGTAGCTATAGAAGACTAGGAATAGAACATATATCTTTCAATCATTTGGGAAAGAAAGCATAAAGGAACTTGCTAAAACTTGTTAAAAACAGAAAGAGAAAAACTATGTCCAAATTTAAATAAACGCACTGTGTTCAGATTTTTCTATTTGGGAACTGATTTGAATGCAACACATTTTCATGTATTTTCTAATTTTTTCTTTAACAAGGTCTAGAACCTTATAGATATCAGAAAATGAAAACAAAAGAAATTGAACAACAATCTATACAAGTTGGTGATTCCCTAAAGCAGTCTCAAGAGGTAAAGATACTTTGATAGTTAAAAAAAATTTTTTTGTGTACTTCACTTAGCTGTATTTTTTATATCTTTGTGTCCTTTAATTGGCTTCTACTCTTTTTGGCATTGAATTTAAATCTTTGCTTTGAAGCCATACTTAGGTGAATCCTGCTGTTTCTTTCAACCCTTCACATTATTCTCTCTTTGTTGTTCTTTATGCAGTTTGTTGTGCACCTAATAATTTATCCTGGGGATGTTCACATGAAAGAAAGAATTCAGGAATTCTTGAAACTTTTTGCAAATGTTTGAAAGTTGTATGGAAGAAAAATAAAATTTTTTCAATATACTTCATTTTTTTAAAAAAAGATTTATTTGAGAGGCAGAGAGAGAGAGAGAGAGAGAGAGAGAGAGAGAGAGAGAACTTGCATCCGCTGGTTTATTCCCCAAATGACTGCAACAACGACTGGAGCTGGGCTTCTTCTAGGTCTCCCAGGCAGGGACCCAAGGCCTTGGGCCATCTTCCACTGCTTTCCCAGGCACCTTAGCAAGGAGCTGGATCAGAAGTCAAGCAGCCAGGCCTCAAAATGACACCTATATGGGATGCAAGCTTTGCAGATGGCAGCTTTATCCGCTATGCCACAATGCCGGCCTTCAATACACTTCTTTTTTTTAAAGATTTATTTATTTATTTGAAAGTCAGAGTTACACAGAGAGAGGAGAGGCAGAGAGAGATCTTCCATCCAATGGTTCACTCCCCAGTTGGCCGCAATGGCTGGAGCTGCGCCGATCCGAAGCCAGGAGCCAGGAGCTTTTTCCCAGTCTCCCATGTGGGTGCAGGGGCCCAAGGACTTGGGCCATCTTCTACTGATTTTCCAGGGCATAGCAGAGAGCTGGATTGGAAGTAGAGCAGCCGGGTTTTGAACTGGCACCCATATGGGATGCCGGCGCTTCAGGCCAGGGCATTAACCTGCTGCACCACAGCACTGGCCCCTCAATACACTTCTGACAAGTAAATCTAGAATCAACATATAGAAGCTACTGGGCCATGGGTTTCAATTTGATCTGAGGAGAAATTTTTAGCAATTGAAATTTCCCAAAAATGGGATAGTTTATTTCTAGAAGTTTTGAGTTGCTTGCTAGTGTAATCAGTTAAGCATAGGCTGACCAAAAACTGTTGGCAGACATGATGAAGAGAATCGAACCATCACAGGGTAAAGGACCCTCAATATTTCTCCAGTGGTGATTCTCTGATTTTTTTAGTCTGTTTTTTCTTTCTATCTACAAATATAATTCAGTGTCTTGTTTTAGTGCCAGCCACCATGTGAGAAGTGTGATCTAGTTAAAGTGACCCAAGAAACCTAATTTTGATCTTGGCTTTGAATATTATTTCTTTGAACTTGAGCTATATAAACATTATCTATATGAACAACCTTAGCTGTTTTTGTAGGGATGGAATCTGTGAAAGATTTTTAAAAGTAAAATTTAAGATTCCTTGAAGATAACTGAGGTGGAGAACTTGTGTTCAATCCTGCCTCTACCACTTCCTGTATTTCAAAGCTATGTGTATCAGTTAACTGATGAGCTTCATTAGGCATATCTTTAAAATGAGGCTAATGTTCACCTTATAAGATTATTTTTAACACTTTGTAAAAAAGATTTATTTATTTGTTATTTATTTGAAAGGTAGATTTTCTGAGAGAGAGAGAGAGATATGTTCCATCTGCTGATTCACTCTCCAAATGGTTGCAACCAGCCACGGTTGGGCTAGGCCCAAGCCAGTAGTCTGGAACTCCATCTAGGTCTCCTCTGTGGATGACAGACACCCAAGCTATTGGACCATCTTCTTCTTTCCTAGGTGCATTAGTAGGGAGCTGAATAGGAAGTGGAGTATCCAGAACTTGAACTAGTGCTCATATGGGATGCCAGCCACACACAGGAGGCTTAACCTGCTGTATCACAACATAGGCAGTTTTATGAAATTATTCAGGGACAATAAACATAACACCTAAGAAAATTCTTGGAGTGTACTAGGTTTCAAGAATTATTAGCTGAATTTAGATAAGATATAGAATAGGGTATATTCAGGGTAACATTTTAAATAATCCCCATCACTCAGGATGATGATTTACTGGTGATCAGACATAATAATATGATGATTGATGTTGCCTGCCAAGTTGGACCTTCTTTCCTTTGTTCATGTCATTACTTGATTTTGCACCTTCAGTTCTGTTTCTGTAAAATATTTCCTATATTACATTTTCTTTTAGGTGTCCCTATAAAATTAGTTTCATTCTAAGTTTATCACCACATTGAACTATTCTGATGCTGTGCTAACATGCTTCTTTCTAGCTTGCATTTAATATATTTATTAAAAGAGAAATATTAAGAAGAATGAACTATTTTCCAAGGAGTGTGTTCCTGGGAATGAGGGCTGGGAGTGTGTTGTAATGTGTAATGGCCTTTCCCTCTGCTCAGGATCTGAAGGAAGCATCTCTCTGGAATTCCAGGAGCACCAACCTCAGTAGGAGCTCTCTGTAAGTATTTTCATTTTTTAACCTTATTAGGAAAAAAAAAGGTTTAATTTGGTCAAAAAAAGAAGGCAAAAAGTGTGTCAACATTTTTCTTTTGTTAAGCAGAATGAAAATAATTTATTTTCCATGTTTTCTTATTTTTGGCAATAGGATCTCACTGAGTACCTTTTAAGAATATAATGAAACATCCTACAGCACATTAAATATTTGCTTTTTTTGCATCCAAAAAGCATAATTGAATAATGATTGTAATATCTTTTCAGATAGATAATTGGGAATTTGCATCAAAGAGTAGAAATCCATCTGTCTCACCTAAAAAGGAAGATTTGGACTAAAGACCTGATTATGTTTATTCCTTTGTTTTTTTAAAAGATTTATTTACTTGTTTGAAAGGCAAAGTGACACACACACACACACACACACACACACACGCAGAGACAGAGAGAGAATCCTGCATCCACTGGTTCATTTCCTAAATGGCCAAAATGGCAGGAAGCCAGGAGCCAGGAGGTTCATCTTGGTGTCTCACATGGATGGCAGGAGGCCCAAGTACTTGGATCATTTTCTGCTGCTTTCCCAGGCACACCAGCAGGGAGTTGGATGAGATGCACAGCAACTGGGACTCACATCACTTCAATATGGGATGCTGGCATTCTAGGCTGCTGCTTATGTTGCTGTGCCTTGTTGGTCCCTATTTGTTAGTTTTTAAAATAAAGTTTTTCCTTTTAGTTTATGAAGTTGATTTTTTTTTATTTTTTGGTTTCTCAGTGATGTCCTAATTGTCAGAGCAATAATTCTATGAAGAAGAGAGAGAGGGAGAGGATGATGGGAAAAATAGAGAATTCCCATGAATGTAGACCATGCAGAGTATCCTCCTGAAGTTTTATTTATTCAGAGAAATAAGGTTGCAAAACCACTCAAATATTATTCTCTTTTGTTTGTAGCCTTACCTGGAATTTTCCAGTTACTTCATCAAGTGAATTATTCATGCAGCTATAAGGGACAGAATTCAAAACCATGTACTCTATGGAAGGGCCAATTCATACCAAGCAGGTAGAGGTGACCTGTAGTGTGCAGTCGGCTCTGTGCAACATGGTCTTTCTCTGGAGTGCCCATCATGGTCTCCGAGCAGGCCTGCCTCCAAGACTCCATGGACACAGGACTTTGTTCTCCCAAAGCTTCAGTACTTTGTGCTCTTGTAGAGTAGTGGGTTATTGCAGCATGAAATTAAACAATAATTGTAATTGTACTTTCTTCCCCAAGGACCTTAAATACTAGAGATAGTCTTTGAGTGCATTTATTCAGATTTGCCCGTGGCCACTTGTGCACTTGAGCAGGGCAAGTAACGATTGAAAGAGAGTTAATTTCAGCCTGTGAACATTTAGGGGCCACGTGGGCTAATGAAACTGATTTGTAGGCTTGTCCAGAGACACTCACAGACTCATTTGTAGGCTTTTGCTTTGCATAGTTCAGGAACTCTTTAGTTTAATAGATCCAGAACAATGTGAATGCAGTTAAATCTTATGTATATTGTGTGATCACATAGCTAATTAGAAAACAACAGCTTTTCAATTAGCTTAAGGCGTATACAGTAAATGTCTTTCATGCCTATCCGGTGCTCATTTTTCTATAAAAATCATTATAAGGCTGTAAATTTCTTTATCAATAAAGATAGGGACCAACATAACTGATATTTCATACCCTGTGTTATTTTTCACATCTTTTCCTTTTATCATTGAAAGATGTAAAGCAACATTATCTAAACAACTTCATTGTTTTGAACAGGTTGAGAAGTTCAGATGGAGTCGACAGTAAGTTTTTACATTTAAGCATTTTATTTTTATTTTTTTCATCTGATGGATGATGAGGTTCACTGTTTTGCTGAGACCTTCTGGTTTCTTAAATTGTAGTTATGATATTTTCCTCACCATGCAAATTAGAAAATTTGGTAGAGAAACAGAAAGTTGAATGTCTTTCTCCAGGTAAATCAGGGCCAATGTCTGGTTTAAATTTTTTTGAATTACTTGTTTTTGACTGTGATTCCCTTTCCCCCCGCCTCTGCCCTGTTGTTTAATTTTTTTCTTGTTTCCTGAGAATGAGGCCATATCCTCTGAACTCTTTCCAGCCATGCAGTATCTCCTACTGTCACTTTTGACATAGTCCTCTTTGAAATGCACTCAAATGATTGTGTGTGGATGCCTTTTCCTCTATGGTTGCATTAAGACTCTGTGTCTCAAATGGCTATTTAGGGTGGAGGCAGAGATTTTCCCTCTTTTTACTAATGCTCTTCTCTTGAGCATAGATCACTGTCGGGCACATAGTAGGTATTCAGTAAATATGTTAGCGATATGAGTAAAGTCTTATGGCTCCTTAAGTGGGGAGGCCAAATCAAAGTAGCTCCAACACACTCAGATGTCCCCACCCTTTAAATATTTCACAGTGTTTGTCTATGAAGGTCTGACTTTCCAAGTAGAACTAGTGTGTTCCATAAACCTTGGGCTACATTTCTATTATATTACTTAGCAAACTATATTATGATTACAGTTACATGGCCGTTTCTCTGGTGCATTGTATTTACCTTTCTCCAGGATAGGAACCACATCTTATTCACATCTTTCATACTTAGCATAACCCAACCTGGGGGCTGAGAAACAAAAACCCTTCCATTCTGAATTTATTTGGTAATCAAATCCATAGTCTTTTCTGCTGATCTTACTTTTCGCCAGGCACCCCCAAAGGAAGTGATACTTGCTTCTTTCCTTACCCAGCAACAAGAAGCCAGGGAGGTCTGTAAAACTGGGCTCATTATGCTGCCTACTCTATGAGGTATAAAGCAGTTGCCACCACGAGACTAAAGTTTCTCCACTTTAATTTTGACTTTATGAAATGGCAAAACTGTTGCAAAGGATTTCTCTGGAGCCTTGTAATTTAGGACTGGAGCAGATAGAGGAGAATGACTTAAACTTGGAAGGGCTGTTCCCAGCTCAGTTAAACTTGGAGGAGTGTACCCAGTGCATAGTCTTTGTGTAGCCAGACAAATTCCTTTGTGCTATGTTAGCCACCACCTCTTTTGTTTCTGATATCTGCCTCTTAATGTGTTTTTGTCATTTTGTTGTTATTTTAGTTCAGCAAAGTAGTCTACTAATAACTTGGTATTAATAATGTCTTTCCGTGGATCCTGCATCTTGGTAGGGAGCTCAGAGAATCATGCTTCTGGGATGTTGTGAAATGTGATGGGCAGCTGAGTGCCTTCTGCAACTCAGAGGTGTAATTGGTTCAGAGGAAATATATCTTTGAGGCTAATATTACCTGTCTTCCTCCAATTCCCTATATAAATATGTTTGGAAATATTACATTGATGATTGGAAGCTGTCAGGATAGATGCACCATAATGTGGCTAAAGAACATTACGCAAGCTTTTTTGAATACTGAGAAGCCATTCTGATTAACCTGTTCAATAATAATTTTGAAGGCAATATATTCATAAGCATGTATTTATCTCCAGCCAAGTAATTAAAATGCCAATCTTCTCTAAATTTCAGAGATCCCAGCCTCCTTAAAAAGCCCTCAAGAGTCCCACCATCATTATTCAGGTAGGATGCATGTGTACATAGAGGGGTCAGCTGAGCTACAGGCCTGTGACTCTGCATTTGTAAACAGAAACACCAGTGGATTCCCTATTATTGATACGGCTCCCAACATGGAAAACTGTTCACTCTGATTAGAAGAATATTCCGTTTTCTTACCTTGCTGTTGACCTGGGAAAACAATTTGTCAGGATTTAAGAGATTTAAAAAAATTCTTTGTATTGACAAGTTCCAAATTGGGAAGGAGAAAGAGCCTGGAAATCTAAACATTACCTATAAACTCCAAGCCAACCCAAAGCCAGAGGTTGTAGTGCATTGGACTGTGAAAGACAGACCTGAGAGTTGTTCTTGGAGGAAGGGTTTTGTCCCCTCACTGGGTCCTTAGTGAACAAACTCACTGAGTGAATGCCAACCCCAGAGTAAGTTCCACAAAGATGCCGAACAAAGATGTTATTAAACGAAGACGTCAAGGGTCTCGACTCTCTGAAGCAGCATCACTTCACAGTGCTCCAGTTGTCTGTTTTTCAGAGTGGGAATAATTGTACTTGCCCTTCCTGAGGAGCAGTCTGCCAAAAGGCTAGTAGAGAATTGAGAGGAAAACACTTTGAAATGCAAAGCAATATACCAACTGGACCTTTGCCGTTGGGTGATTTCTGGGGTGGGGGTGGGATGTCATTGCTGTCAGCATTGGCTGAGATTATAAAGTCTTTTAGGCCATCTAAAGCTCACTACATGAGTAAGAGCTTGTTGATGTTATAATTACCATTATTATTATATCAAGGTCATTTGTTCAGGGTCTGGCAGTTGGTTGCCTTATCCTGAATTCTCTGTGGTGAATAGTGTTGCAGTGGATTCGACACCTCATTCTAGCTCTTATAACTGGGTCTTTCAGCTCAGCAGTAATCTATTATTTTGACTTCAGCTGTCACCTTAAGAAAGCCTCTAGTGAGGAATACTGTAACACATACTGACTCTGACCTGTAGGATATGCCTCTTAACATGAAAATGCAGATCACTTGCTTCTAATTAAAAACTCGCCTTTAGCTCTCTTTGGGAAAAGAAAGTGCATTGTGCAAAATCAACAGTAGGTGTCCCCATAGCCCACAGTGCATAGAATTTGCCTTGGAAAAGGAAAAGCACAGAATGAAGACCACAGATTAAAATGACACTTAAAAGAAAGTCCCATGTCTATATGGATTAGTGTGTGATTTTATATTCAGAAGAATGCAAGTGATAGCCTGCCTCAGACCATGTTATAAAATGTCACATAAAATGTTAGAAAAACTGGAATATCCTTCCTGTTTAAGGCATGGTTTATTTTTAAAACTGCATTATAGATAACATTTTTGATCATGGCACAAATAAGGGATCTTTTAAATTAAATATGTTAGCATTATATGAATATATGGATGTGGGGAGGTTTTCTGTAAATTCAACCTACTGATGCATGCTTAAGACAGTAAATGTGTTTTTGTTTGCAGCCATTGAAAGGAATAATTTAATGAGGCTCTCTCAGAACATACCATTTACACCAATCCAACTGTTTGGTGAGTAGTGTTTCTATTTTCCTGAGGCTGGGCAAATGGAGGGGTGTAACATCTGAGTAAGTCAGTGGAGAAAACATGTGGCATCATTTTGGTTGAAAATTTCATTTTACTGATAGTTGTATGTTAGTCAGATTTCTTTCCTAAACTGAAAACTTGTTAACTGGCATGGCCGGTATTTAGGGTCAAAATCTAACGTTGTGGGGATGAGACCTATAATGAGCAGCAGTTGGGAAGAAAGCAATAAAGTTGCGCCTGCCATTCACTGACGCAAGGCTGGAAGTACATTGGGAAGAAAAGAACCAACCAACCATATATAATAAGCCCAGAAGAAAGCGATAAATGTCAATATGGTGAAAGCCAACAGGCATCTGAAGATAAATGCTTTGTATATTGTTTTTATTTGTTTGTTTTGTTTTGCATATACTAATTGCTCTTACCCCAGACCACAGATGTCATTTTTAAAGGTTGAAGTAGTCAAGTAAAAAAGTTTGCATTAGCTGAGGCTAACAGTTTCTCTGGCTGGATAAAGTGTGAGCCAACTGATGATATGACAATGTCCCCACACTGTCCTTGATCCTGATTCTCCTCACACTATTCATGTTGGGACAGACCAGGGTGGCTTATGCTTGTTAATGCAGATGCCTCCCTCTCCCACTAGGCTTCTTGCTGGTTTTGCAAATCTTTAGCTCTATTCTAAATCTTCTGGGGATTACAACTCTAAAGAGATCTTCAGCGGTATTCATCTAGGCATCAACAATAAATATTTGGAAATATGTTACTAAGCATTCCCTAGATGTGTTTATTGGTGAGGAATTAGATGTGATAGTGAGGAAATGGATTCTTTTCTTGGTAAACTAGCATGGTGTTCAGCAAAGCAAACAAAACAAAATAAAATTCAAAGCAAAGATGGAAGGAGAATGTGGTACCCAGGCTAGAATAAAGCTGTGTATGAATTGTGTTCATTCTGTTATGAGGCATTAAACAGGGTACTGGTGGAATCTAGAATCAAGATGAATGGTCCCTATTTAACAGCCTAAAAGTAGATACTGTAGAGCAGTTAAGTAGCATTTTGTGTCTAAAACTATAAGTGGATTGACTGTATCAAAAGTTCTATAGTCACTTTAGCCAAGTTAATATATTTAATCAGTCCAATTACCCAAAAAGATAAACATTATTTCCATATCCATCTTACTGATGAGGATATTGAAGTTTTAAGTAACTTGTACCAAACCACAAAAGAAGGAGGGGTGGGGGTGTGTAGTATGACCTTGGTTAATACCATCTGATTCTAGCTGAGTTAAATCATGCATGCACAGTAGGGTAACATCATCCATGTTCAATGAAAAAACCTTTTCATCTATAAAGCATAGACACAGTACATACACATATACAGTACATTTTTAATATTAATGTGACATTGGAAGGGCAATTAAAAATGTCTAATAAGACTCTTTAGGGGGATGATAATGAACAACACTAGGTTAAACTATCTCTTTAGAAGTATTTGTCTTTAACAAAAGACAACTGCTTCAATTTTTATTTTGTCCAGTTACAGTCTATGGTTAGAACAACCCGATTCTTCAAATCTCATCTGATACTTTGTCCCTTCTTCCCCTCCCACTTTTACTAAACACAGAATACCATGAAAACGTGGTCAGGCCCTTGTCCTCATTCTGTTCTATTCCCTGCTCGTCCCCTCCTCCTCAGATCATTTGGGCAACAGAACTGGTTCTGATTTGATATTTAGGATGCCATCCATGATGTAGACATGGTGCTCTTGTTGAACTCTTACTTTCGTGTCACTTTGCAGCAGGAGAAGAGGTAACTGTCTACAGACTGGAAGAGAGTTCCCCCATGAACCTAGATAAAAGCATGTCCTCCTGGTCCCAGCGCGGGAGATCTGCCATGATCCAAGTGTTGTCCCGAGAGGAGATGGGGGGGGGCCTCCGCAGAGCCATGCGAGTCATCAGCACTTTGTCTGAGGATGATGTTCTTGAGCCAGGACAGGTTTTCATTGTGAAGTCCTTTCTCCCTGAAGTTGTGCAGACGTGGTATAAAATCTTCCAGGAGAGTACAGTGCTTCATCTTTGCCTCAGGGTAAGTCTGAATCTCAGAGACCCAAAGCCCAGACAGGTCAAAGAAAAGAGATCTAACTGTGTGTCCTTCAATGCCATTATCTTTCACCCAAAAGAGAGTCTGTTATTTTTTCGTGGTGATGTTTTTTGTTACTCTTATTTTATAGGACTGTTGATTCTGGGAGTAGTGGGAGATAAGATTAAAATCACATTTGTGCACTCTCTATGAATTCTATGATCATTCATCATCACATGTGTCATAACGAACCAATATTTTGTCAATGCTTCTTGTATTGCAGGAAATTCAACAACAAAGAGCTGCTCAAAAACTAATCTATACCTTCAATCAAGTGAAACCGCACACTATTCGCTACACGCCAAGGTAAGGAAATCCTGGTCCTGTTGGCTTTCCATTTTAAATAGGAATTTCTGTCATTCTTTTCTCAGATCCATGCAAGATTCTTCAGACCCTAGAGTTGGGTTCTTTCTTCCACAGTTCTATAAGAACAGTGAAAGAGAATTCAACATCCCAGAGATACCTTAGCTTAAACTACTGCACTTAGGTGAAAGGAAAAAAGAAGTTCAAGCAGAGGTCATGACCAGCATTTAAATTATGAAACTACGACGATCCTTAGTGTGGTTTCTAATGTCTGAGAGCATTATAGCAGAAAATATTTCTATTTCAAGCATAATTTTGCCTCCCAATATCTTAAAGACATTAGGAACTTAGTAAGAATGACCTCTCATTACTTTCAACTTGGTGTAGTCATACACTTGCATTCACTTCTCAAGACAGCTCATAATCTGGTGTTGAGGTCTTGGAGTAAAGCTTTATTGTTTTATTTACAAGGAACTTTATAGAGCACAGCAAGAAAAGCTGGGTCCAGTACTCGTAAAAGAGATGGGAAGTTTTCCCAAAAGATGGGAGACAAGTAGGCATGGAGGAAAATCTCCCTATCTTTGCTTTCCAACTCTTTCATAGAAAGTAGAAATGCCGAGCGCATGTATGTTGGGGCTGCATCTGATCAGAGCTAGGTAATAGCTCCTGCTGCTGACTGTTCCGCAAGTCAGTCCTATTTTTGCTGTCTTGTGAAAGAATAATGGCCTCTTTTTCCCTCCCAGGTTCCTGGAAGTTTTTTTAATCTATTGCCATTCAGCAAACCAATGGTTGACTATTGAGAAGTATATGACAGGGGAGTTCCGGAAATACAACAACAACAACGGTGATGAAATCACTCCCCGCAACACCCTGGAGGAGCTGATGTTGGCTTTCTCTCACTGGACCTATGAGTATACTCGGGGAGAGCTGCTGGTTTTAGATTTGCAAGGTAATTGATTATGTAGAACTTGATACAACAAGCATTAGGCAAATTCAGAGGTCTTGCAAGAGCTAGGGTGAGCAATATACAGAGTTGCTCTATATAGCTTTTTTAAAAATTTTTAAAAGATTTATTTATTTGAGAAGTAGAGTTACAGACAGTGAGAGGGAGAGACAGAGAGAAAGGTCTTCCTTCCGTTGGTTCACTCCTCAGATGGCTGCTATGGCTGGCGCTGTGCCGATCCGAAGCCAGGAGCCAGGTGCTTCCTGCTGGTCTCGCATGCAGGTGCAGGGGCCCAAACACCTGGGCCATCATCCTCCACTGCCCTCCCAGGCCACAGCAGAGAGCTGGACTGGAAGAGAAGCAACCGGAACTAGAACCCGGTGCTCATAGGGGATGCTGGTGCTGCAGGCAGAGGATTAACCAAGTGAGCCACAGCACCAGCCCAAGGCATTAAAATTTTTTAACCACAATGGGGGATGATTTTTGTAGCAAAGTTCCTAGTTTCATGGCTTTGCCTTGCACTTATATTCATAATAAAACATAGGCATGTGTTTATACACATAGCAAAGTTTAAATTCATGATTTTGAGTTCATTGCCTTAGCAATTTCTAATTTAACTTGCCTTCTTTGCTGTGTCCCTTGACATGAAAGTACACACTGAGTTTGAGAGGCAACTCAGTGCATTTCCATTTAATGGAAGCGTTTGATCAACACATCTTCTCCCTATCAACACCTCACATGGGACTTATAATCCTATAGCAGAAAACAGTGTATCTCCAGCAGGCTTTCCTTGCAGGGACAGAACAAAATATGTATTAAGATCTAAGTTCAGTCCTTGGGCTCACTGAGGGGGGCTTTGGTTTGAAATAAGGGTTTTAGCCCATTATCTTTCATAGATGTCATCTCATTCAATCCAGGAAACAGTATCTTGAGGTAGATATTATGGGAGAATTAAGGCCCAGAGAGTTCAGGTAACTGCTTAAGGTTGCACAGCTACTTAAAGGGGAGTAAAGGTGCAAACTTAAGCTGATTTGACCGTCTAGGTTCTGTTCTTTCAACTGTAATATCTTTTATTCTTTAGGAGTCTCATACCCATGGTTCATTTAAACAGCTTGGGCCTTCTTCTTGTGCTCCCTGACTTTTCTAGCGCTCCAGTTCTGGAATTCTCTGCTGAAAGCCAGACGTGAAGGCTGGAGAGTGTAAAAATAAACATACAGTCCTCGTGCATTGTGAGCAGTGTCCAGTGAGACAGCTGAGCACTTGGGTTGAAATTTGTGTCGGATGCTCAAGAGTTAAATGACTCTTTAAACTACTTATAATGGTTTCTGTCCTATGAGATTTCTGTTGTTGACAGTATCAAAATACGTTTCTAATTCTCAAAATATTTGAAGAGACAATGTAAATATTTTAGGAGATAATATAAAAAAAAGTTAAAGCAACCATCATGATTCAGCTTTAAAATCAGCAAGTTCTTGATCCATGTAAACCCCGAGTACTGATGCCTGAGGCATCTATTTTTCTAGCTCAAGTTGGAGAGAGGTTGATTGTTTTCATCTGTACTTGACTGTTTTGTGCTTTGAGTTTTGGGTGGAGTTGTTTAAAAAGCAAAAACAGAAACAAACAAACAAAAAAAAAACAACCAAAGAAAAACTTTAAGGAATTAATGATGACTCTTCAGTGTGTTTTGTATTCCACTTGAATAGGTTTTTGTTTAATGATGTTTATGTTTGGGGATTTTTATGTCTCTTAGTAATCCAAAGTGACATTAAACAGAACAAATGCCATGTTGATAGTCTTGGGGGAAAAAGGGAATTAACTTTATTCTTTTGCTGGGCAATTATGTGAATTGCAGAAATAGGCCACTCCAAATAAACCATGTTAAAACACTGACCTTCAAAGAAGAGAAGAGTAGACATCACAGAATGAGCGTGATGAAATTCAAGATACTTATCGGAGAGTTTTAACCAATTGGTTAGGCCTGAATTTATGAAAGAACATGCATCTTGTAATAGTAATTGTAAACAGTTATATTGCTAGTGGTACTGTTAGCTAACACTTACTAAGTACTTATTTTGTGCCAGACACTTGGCTAAGGAGTTATTTGCATTATCATATTTAATCCAAACCATGTTGGAAAGAAAAAATGGGAAACATTAATATATTTTAAAAATTGCTTAATGGTGTTTGGTCTGACTTTGTATTTAATTTATTTGTATTTCTGGCCTTTGGAGAGATGATGTGCCATGTCCGGGTGGTAAGAGTGGAGGGTGGGAGGCTCAGGGGCAGTAGCTGGAAGGAGGGAGAGCCTTGCTGTGTCAGTGCCAGGCTCTGACTGTTGGCTTCACTATGAATTAAGTGATGACCTGGAGGAATGATTACCTTGAGTCCCACTTTCCTCATTTGTAAATTGGCAAAATAGCATTATGCACTTCCGTTATAGGGCTATTAAGGGGCTGGGATAAAACAAGCCCATTGTTCAATAAGCTCTCAACTTATTATTGTCATAGTTTTAATTCTATGTGGCTCTTTAATCTTCATTTGTGAGGGGTCTGCCCTGAACTCTGTGGTCTTGGTGGTCCTGAAGGAAGACTTCCAAGGCTGGCTTCTGTAGAAGGCCCTTCCCCACTTGCTTTGGCTTTCCAGTTAGAGAGAAAGAAGGAGTCAGGAAAACTCAGGCAGCTGCTTCTTTTAGTTTCTCCATTTCTTTACTTTCTTCCAAGGGAGTGCTCATCGTTAGCCTAGAAGCTGCCACACCCAGCCACAAAGCTGAATCTAAGGAGAGGCTTGACTGATTTTCAATCATTTGTAATTATACTGAAGTTTTCCGGTCTTTTTTCACTTAAAATCCTACAAGTGAGGGCCTGAATCATCATCATTACACTTGAAATCTAACATTTAATTCCCAGCAATGGAAATTATAATCAATTTCATTTCAAATGACAGTGGTTTGTAGCATTTTTTTCTTAGCTCATTATATTTTTCAAAGGACTTTCGGAGATATGGTATTAACTTTTTATTCATCAAGGCAGCTTCTAGAATAAGTCAGCATTAGCATCAACAACATTGTCATGAACTCTGCTGCTACAAAGATAAATTCTGTCCACATATGTAGAAGTTCATTGATGTATCCAAAGGTGTTTGAGATCAGAATGTAACACAGGCTTTTACTGTGCTGAAATTGATAAAGAGATACCACTGGGAATTTTAGATGTTAATGTGGTTTATTTTTTCCATGCTTTCCAAAGACCAAGTAGAATATGTGGGCAGGAGGACCTCTGATGTTAACATTTGCTGGTGGGTGGGTGATTCCTGTGTAGCTTGGTGACAGGGGGTGGGGCTGGTGCATCAAGCTTCTATGAATGCTGATAGCATTATTGGTACTCTAGGCTACTCTCCTAGCCCACACTTTGTAAGGCCATTCTGGCATTTGAGGGTTCTATAATGTTTATTTAGTAGTTACACTTTGACCTGTCAGATGGGGCTGGAGTAGAGATGTTAGTGGACACTCTACTCTCATTCTTAGACAGGGGTCTGTTTGTCAAGGAGCCTGGTATTTAGGGAAATGAGATAACCAGAAACATAATTCTTAGATTCTTACCAGTGGCAGGGAAATAAAATTTCACTTAGCAAAAGATTCTTGATAAAATAAAGATAATAAAGAATAAAATTAACATTTTTTTAAGCTTTATATGGGTCAGACACTGCCTGGAATGGTTGTGTTCATTTAATCCTTCCAGTTATTCTAGAATATAAGGCCCATTGTAATTCACATTTTGAAATGACTAAGATTCAGAAAAATTAAAGAAGTTATTCAGGTCCCACGATTAGTAAATAATAGAGCCGTGAGTGGAACCAATGTCCATTGGCTTCCTTCTCTGTAACAAGCAACAATATTGTAAGTCAACAGGAGCTGATGTGATTTCAATACTTTTCTTTTCCCTACAAAACTTCCCCTTTCCTCAGTGGACATGATGTCTTTATGTTCTGCACATATTATTATAACTCAGACTTCAGCCTAAAGCTTTCATAATTGTTGAGAAATTTTAGGCTTAAGGTTAGGCCTGTGGCTGAAACAGGTAAAAGGTTTGTAGCCTTGAGTCTTGCTGTTGATGGATTGTGAATCTCCTTCTACCTGTCCTGTTTATTTACTGCATGGTTAAGAAACACACCATCTCTATAGTTCCTTCTTATACAAAGAATCTTCAAAAAGTTCATGGAAAATGCATATTGTGAAAAAACTCTCAATGGATTTCAACATTTTGGTACCAAAATAAGCTCTTCCCAGGTGCATTAACAGGGAGCTGGACTGGAAGTGGAGCAGCCAGGACTCGAACAGGTGTCCATATGGGATGCCAGCATTTAAGGCCATAGCTTAACCTGCTTTACCACAGTGCCAGCCCCCGAAATAAACTTTTAATTCCATTTTCCACAAACTTTTTGAAGTATCGTCATATACATAAAAGTATAAAGAGTCCAGCTTCTTCCTTTGGTTCTTTCTTTATAAGGAGTAGTGCTGAGCCAGCACATTTTGCATCCTTTGTCCTGTCCTTTCCCAACTGAAAAGCAATGGCAAAGAGATTATAAGCCAGGGGTTCTTTAAAGGGTTTTTGGGTAGAATTCAGTGTCTGTGAACTTTTATGAGAAAAAAAAATCACAACTTTATTTTCATTAACCTGTAACTTAAATTCATCATTTCCTTCGATTATGTGGTAGACCACAAACTGCAGTGGTATTGACAGTACCTATGACTGTTTACAATAGAATTTAGAGATAGTAGCATAACACAGCACAATGTTGGCAGACATCTCAAAACAATTGCTTGTGTTTATCAAAAACCTGCTTTATTTTATAGTGGTTAATAGGCTTATGCTAGATCCTTCCATTTGTATCAGTAAAGAAACATATATGTTCCAATACAGCAATTTGAAAAAATTTTGATAATTGTATTTTAATTGCATTGGTTTCCATTATAAACCCATGTATTTAAATTATGTATTTTAAGCCATTACTAACTTCACCAGAATGACAAAGAGAGTCATGACACAAAAAAAGTTGAAAACTTCTACTCCAAGCACTGCTGTACTCTAGGTTATTCACTTAAGGAATTCAGTTTCTTAGGGGAAAAGTCTATATGGATTACATTTTCTTCTTAAAGGTTTGACATATTGTGAAACATACAGACCACAGCAAAAACGTTAAAAAATACTGACTACAAAACATGAAT
Source organism: Oryctolagus cuniculus (assembly GCF_964237555.1). Lineage (NCBI taxonomy): Eukaryota > Metazoa > Chordata > Mammalia > Lagomorpha > Leporidae > Oryctolagus > Oryctolagus cuniculus. The sequence goes on from NC_091432.1 coordinate 155,502,127, forward strand.
TTTTTTAAAACTTTTATTTAATGAATATAAATTTCCAAAGTACAGCTTATGGATTACAATGGCTTCCCCCCATAACGTCCCTCCCACCCGCAACCCTCCCCTTTCCCACCCTCTCCCCTTCCATTCACATCAAGATTCATTTTCGTTTCTCTTTATATACAGAAGATCAGTTTAGCATACATTAAGTAAAGATTTCAACAGTTTGCTCCCATACAGAAACATACAGTGAAAAATACTGTTTGAGTACTAGTTATAGCATTAAATCTCAATGTACAGCACACTAAGGACAAAGATCCTACATGAGGAGTAAGTGCACAGTGACTCCTGTTGTTGACTTAACAAATTGACACTCTTGTTTATGGCATCAGTAATCACCCTAGGCTCTTGTCATGAGCTGCCAAGGCTATGGAAGCCCCCTGAGTTCACTGACTCTGATAATTTTTAGACAAGGCCATGGTCAAAGTGGAAGTTCTTTCCTCCCTTCGGAGAAAGGTACCTCCTAACATGAATTTTTTTCAACAAGTAGACATACATAACAATGTTGTAAATTTAATGTGATGTAAGAATAATCTCCCCAGAGAATCAAAATTTTTCAAGCAAAGAGAACAAATGCTGAATAGAGAAGCTGAGAAATTGTTGAGTTGTGCTCAAATGGTACAGTCACCTGTCTAACTGGCTTACCTGAAATGTTACTCAGAAATCGGTCTCCTTGGTACTTGTATTTTATAACAGAGACCCACTTTGGGTGTTGATCCATGTTTTGATAAATTTTAGCTTCAAATTGCACCTATGCTGTGTTTTTAAGCTTTGATGTGATCTTCTGAAAAGTACATTTTACTGAAGACCAGAAAAGTACACATAACATAAACATACAGCTCAAAGAATTCTCACAACTGAACACACAGGTGTAACTGGCTCTCAGATCAAAAATTGGTGTCATTTTTATTCTGTTGCTTATAAATTATATATATATGTGTGTGTATATATATATTGCATTTGATGTGCCTTTTATGGGGCAGAGCTGTACCTGCAAAACCACACAGCACTGTGCACCTTGCTGAGCACGGACAGGGTCCATCTAAGATCATCAACAAGGGGAAGAACACAAGCTACAGCTCAGCTTTAATCCTGTGAGAATCACTTAGGGGCTGTGCAACCTTTGGCAAATTAATCTCTTTGAACATCTATGTACTCATTGATGTAAATGAGGATAAAATGTTAGATGAGAATATGAACATTCTTTTCTTTTATGTTGGTTGAGAATTAGAGAAAATAACATCAGAATGTCTAGTATATACAAGTGGTAAATGAATGGCAGATGCCGCTCTTGGTAACTCTTGGTAACACCCCACTAAAACATTCATTTGTGGTTTAGAAGTTTATTATAACAGAAGGGGTTGGGTGTGACAGTGCATTAACTGAAACTTTCAAACACTCCTGGACAATTTTTATACATTTAATTCACATGCTGCTTAATTTACTACAGAGCAAATATTAGCTTTAATAATGAAATTAGATTTTGATTATTTTCTTGAATTTCTACAAAAATGACCCCTCCACCCCCACCATTTGCTAAATGAATTTTGTTTCTTTCTTTGAGGTGTTGGAGAAAATTTGACAGATCCATCTGTTATAAAACCTGAAGACAAACAGTAAGTTAATTTATGTGTTATCGTTTAGAAAACTGAACTTAACACGTTGTACATGATTAAAAATGATTTGTAAACATGTATATTTCTGTGGAGATCCTAGAAAGGTATTGAGACAGCTTATGTATATAGATCCAAAGCAATTAGATTTTTAGAAAGCACAGCGGCTCACTTGGCTAATCCTCTGCCTGCGGTGCCGGCACCCTGGGTTCTAGTCCCGGTTGGGGCACCGGATTCTGTCCTGGTTGCTCCTCTTCCAGTCCAGCTCTCTGCTGTGGCCCAGGAGTGCAGTGGAGGATGGCCCAAGTACTTGGCCCTGCACCCCATGGGAGACCAGGAGGAAGAGCCTGGCTCCTGGCTTTGGATTGCACAGTGCCAGCCGTAGCGGCCATTTGGGGGATGAACCAACGGAAGGAAGACCTTTCTCTCTGTCTCTCTCTCTCTCTCTCTCTCACTAACTGCCTGTCAAAAAATAAATAAATAAATCTGTTTTAAAAAGGACAGATTAGGAAATGGGGATAAAAAGAAAATACAGAAATAAAGTAGATCTGGAGTTAGGTTAGCACAATAAGTAGAAGTTACAGGGACCAATGCTGTAACCAGAATTTGGCTGCAAGTTTGATTCTGAGTTTCCTAGTGATCCATCCGCAAGAGAATCTGGGTAAGTTGTAGCCTCTACAGGCTTTGGCATGAAAACAATTGATGTAGGAGAAGCAGTTTCCTTTATTGTCCTTGCAGTGGAGTCATTCCATCTTATCATGGCAGCACCTTCCATCACAGGCTTATGAGACAAAAGCTGAGTTCATAGGGTGTGCTCTTCAGAGAGGCCAAAACAATGGGGCATAAATGTGAAGCATCAGATTTTCCTACTTAATTCAGAACTGAAGCCTAAATTATATGGAGCTATGACTCATCTGTCTGTACTTTGAACTCCCCTGGGCATTTTATTTGCAAGCAGACCTTTGGGGAGACTTGGCAGTAGCGCATCTGAGGCTATGTTCTGTTAAAGATGGAGTCTAAAGAAGTGATGGTGCCAATGAAGGTTGATCAATACAGTAGAAAACAGTGGTTCTCAAGCATGAACCTGCAACATGATCAGCAGGACAGCTTGTCAAAACAGACCGCTGGGCCCCACCCCCCAGAGTTTCTGATTCCACAGGTTTGGGGTGCAGCCAAGTAATCTGCATTTTTAACAAGTTCCCGGGTGACTGTGTCACTGCTCGTTCATAGACCACACTTTGAAAACTGCTAGCACACAACATTTTTACTTCTCAGTTGTCCTAAATGTCTACAGTTGGTCTCCAGGTGGTAGAAAAAATATGTGTAACTACCTAACTGGGCAATCCTGACACAAGAAAATCTGAGGTTCTAACTGCCTCCCCCAGAACTCATAAGTATTCACGGCTTTAATGCTCTATTTTTTTACAGAATGATTTCACTGGGTTTAAATCTGGTCCCATCTTCAGGCTTCTCTGCAGAAGTCCATCTATTAAACATATATTAGATCTTTAATTGGATTAGGTGAGCTAGAGAAGACAAAGGTGAGCTGCGTTGCTCGTGTGCACCTCATTGTTAATGGTACTTATTTGGTTCTGGACTCCTTGGTGTTATCCTTCAGATGCACATGAAAGCTTTAGTATTTTTCACATGAGCATAGCTAAAATGTTTTTAGTTAAGAATGTTATTTCTTCAGTAGCCCCATGGGCCCAAGGAGTTGTAGAAAGATTCTTGTACTATAGGTACTTTCTTTTGATTGTCCACGGAATGTTTTTGCATATATTGTGAACCAAATTTATATATACTCCATCATTGATTAAATTTTAGCCTTGACATATGTCACTTAATTTGACCTGAATATTCCATCTTTTAGAATGCTGAGGTGTTATTATCCCACTTGACAGTTGAGTATTTAATTGCATTCTACAGGCCTGTGGGTCTCCATTTCTATTAAGGTCACTTGAGGAAATTAAAAAAGAAAAGAAAAGATGGCCATGATTGGCATCAAAATTAGAATGTTAGAAGAGAAGGCCCTGATATCTGTATTTTGAAAAAATTCCCCATGTCACTGTATGGGCAGCCATGGTTAGGAAGCCCTGTCAATGTCAGTGTAGTTTCTTCACTTGAAGATAGGGATGCTGAAAAATGATAGGATGGCGTCCTTGTGGCCTGCCTGGTTTTGTCTGGATCACTCAGTTTTGGGAGCAGTTGGTCTCCTTGGTATAGATAACAAGCAGTGCTATTTTCTCACAGTGGTGGGGAATTAGTTCTAGTAGTGCAGTCAGCCTCACAGTTTTGAAAGCCTGCTGTGTGTGAAGCCCGTGCTGCTCGAGGTGTGGGCCGCAGAGCAGCAGCGTCAGCATCGCCCGGGAGTTAGTGCTGCACAATGTCAGCACTGCCCTGGACCTGCAGGTCTTGACCCAGAATCCAGATTCGCATAAGATCCTCAGATGATGTGGGGGAAACTGATGTTTGAAAAGCACCGATTTCAGAGAGTGCTTTCCCACTTATTTAGTTTGGCCTTAACAACGACGACATTGGAAGCAAGCAGCAAGCATTTCCAATCCCAGTTTACCAATGAGAAAACCGAGGCTCAGTGTCGAGCCTACCTTGCCTGGGAGGAGGAGGGTTCAGGGAGAAGGAATCATCCTCTATCTAAGAGATGGTGCTGTCGTGTTGTGAATTCCACTGTTTCTGATGCCTGCTGCCTCTTAACTTTCCCTAACCTTCTGCCCCGGTTATTGGTGGCTTGGAATTATATCTTTTTGGCTTACTGCCTTGATGGTTTTGGGCATTTGACAAGTATGAAACGACGATGAGACATTCTTTAGTAAATCTATGTATAGATGGCACTAATTAGCGTTTCCTCGCGTGTGGAACCAAGCTACCACCTGCTTTTCCTGTGTTGTGAAAAATCTGGAAAACAGCTAGCTGTATTTTTTTTAACTTGATTAATCGAAGACCACAAGGCTGTAGGTACGCTGTACTGTCGGGTGTAGATGCAAATGCATACCTCTCCTTCACTCTCCTATGCACAAAGGGGTCAAACCTTTGGTGGGAACATCTTGTAGGAATTTTCATTCTTTTGCCTTAACTTTCATAAAACTCAGAGGGGAAAATGACTTAGCTTGCAGCTTTTATCTGAGAATCAGTGTCACATGTCCAGGCTGGGGATTTTCACGCTTTACTGGTACTGGGGGGAGAGAAATGGCAGATACTGAGTGCGTACAAGTGAAATCTCTCAGAAGGGTCAAGCTGGAGAGACTATAAAAGGAATTCTTCAGTTTTAATGACTAAAATAACGCCTTCATCTTTCACTGTCTCGGCATCGTTGAGTTTTGGTCTAAATACTGAGTGAGTCTCCTTTTCTGCCACCTTCAGTTTCACCTTATTGAAGTGGTTTCTTACCAGATGGATTGAAAGAGAGGAAGTTAACAAGAGGCAGCTTATGCAGCCGGGTAAATACCACCGGAGTGGTACTTTGTGAGAGCGATTGAGTGACCAGGAAAGTTAATCCTGGGTGTCTGTTCACTTTGTCTTCCCAAGAGATTGCCTCCACCTACTTGCCTCCGAGCAAAGAGGCAATCCGAGCTCAAACTGACATCAGCCCTCATTCGGAGCTTGGCACATCTTCAGAGCAGCTACTGTTATTCTGCCAAAAGGAAGTGGAAATTGAGATAAATGTTTCAATACTCGGATGGAAAAAAGTCCATTTTTACACCATGTCCCTTTTGAAAAACCGCATTCCTTAGAAGCAAAGTTTATTGTTTCCTTTTGTGATAGTTTGCTTTTCTTTTTTCTTAAGACGTGGTATTTAAGAGCGGTAATTGAGTTCACATTTTAAAATGTGCTGTTTCCACTCTGCATGTCATTAAAATAAAATATTAGCTTTCAGAAAGTTTCTTTGGAAGTGTTTCTGGTGTGCTCTGCTCCATGTTGCGCAGTGTCAGAATCTGAGGAATAATGGCTGTGTGCGGAGTGGTAATGGATGAACGTTGATCCTAGAATCTGCTGGGGACCTATTATGGTTATAGAGTATTCCAAAAGGGCCTCTGAGACACTGATTCTATTTGTGTTTTGTCACCTACATTGAGCATATGTAGTTTACTTCCTGAGACACATTGTCTGCTAGTAGTCTTGTCATTCCACAAAGGAGCCCAGCTAGAGCAGTTTGCACAGTAGAAGGTGGCTTTTCAGTGAGCTAGGAACACTGGATCTAGGATTTTGTCAGGTATTTATTTTTGAGGACAGTTATTTTAAGAAAAGTATTTGGATTTGAAACACGGTGTATGCATCTTTTTAGAAGGTGTGTTCCAATGGCAAATTTGTTTTCCTTTGTACCTTACCTTTTCGGGTATGCTAGTAGAACATTTGGTAATGAATGTCATTCTCTCACCCCATATGCATTAAAAAGGGTCTCACTGTATTTTGTTTTAATGTGGTACATAGAAAATTCACTCTTCTATCAGATTAGCGTTGAAATGAGTTTCACAGTAGGTCTTGGAGTTGGGTACAAAGATTTAAGTGCATTTGAATTTTAAATTTGCAGACCTAACATTGTTGCTTCCCCAAAGTGCTCTGTTCTTTCTTGGCTCCTTCGAGTTTACTGGGTTACTATGGGATACTGTTCGGTATCTCAGAGAATCCTAGTCGAGCTCCTTTTTCTTAGCTGTGGTCTAATTGATATTCTGATATTTCCTCCAGATCAAGAGGAATGGTGTTTGGACCAGCCAATTTAGGGGAAGATGCAATTAGAAACTTCATTGCAAAACATCGTTGCAACTCCTGCTGCCGGAAACTCAAACTCCCGGGTATACCACAAACAAATTCGATTTTTCTCTAAGGAAATCTCTCATAGAACAACATCCATTGTAACCTAGGATAGAGTAGAAAATCTTAATCACATTTTTATCTCATTCTCAGTCATTCGCAGAGCCTGACTTTCTGACTGAAAATTTTTCAAGTCTCTAAAGGGATTAAAAGGACAGGGATTTACTTTAGGTTCTGACAAAATGTGATAAAGCAACATGGGGCCCAATACATGTCACAGTTGCTCTAAGGGAAAAGTCCTACCCACTGAAATGGGGTGAAATCCGACTGATGCAGGTCTCTGACCCTTCCCCTTCGGTTTCTGCTTGCACCCGGTCAGTGTCTGCATTTGGCTACCTACAGCATTTCTGTTCTATTTTAATTTACCATTGGACACTTGGAAAAATGGCGCATGGAGAAAAGGAACTGTTGTAAAGTAGTTCTTTTCACTATAAAAACCTGTCACTTTAAACACGCTTTGCAGTTTTCTTGAAAAAAGCTGGATTTGATGATGTGGCACACTTTGTCTGGAACCAATACAGTCACCACAGAAAATATTCTTAATATAAAAGCAAGCAGCTTGGAGGTGTATGCCGTCACAGCTGGCAGTCCCAGCGGTGTCACATTCTTTTCTTTTGTCTCAGAAGGGATACTTTACACCAGACTTGACCTTACCGTGGAATTTTGCACATTTTAAACTGAGTAGTCCTTCCTGCTTTGTAACAAGTGATCATTCCTCCCCTCCCCCCAACATTGAATATCAGTAAAAAAGTGCCATTCATTGTAGCCTGGGGTAGAGCAAGTATACATTTGCAAACAAGGGCAATTCTAATCTTGTTGGAGTTCTAGGTAGGGGGAGCTCTTGTGGGCAAGACAGAGCCAGACACTGGGTTTTATTTACAGCAGGCCCCTGGTTCCAGTGGGAACACTTGTGTGTCAGTCAGGGCGTGGGTGGGAGATACATGGAGAAGAGAGATCAAACTGGAACAAAAAAGGAAGAGGGGTCACTCTCATACCTGCCTGGGACTTGCTCCGTCACCAGTCACATACCAGATCTGGGCAGAAATCAGTGTAGAGCACATTGGGGGAAGCAACCCTGTCTTCTTTTCTGCTCAGAAGGAGCCCAGGAGGGGGATGGCATCAGGGCCTCTAGCTGGGTCCAGTCTGTCTGCATGATGCATGACTGTACGTTCTTGGGGAGCCCCTGTAACCATCTTCACTGTCTTCCCTGCAGATTTAAAAAGAAACGACTATTCCCCTGGAAGGATAACTTCTACCTTAGGACTTGACATCAAAAAAGAACCACCTGAGGGGCCTTCAGAGAAAGAAAGGGATGGAAATTCCCCAGAAGACCATACACGACTGTAAAAGGAGAAGCAGAAAGACAATTGTCCTTGCCCTGCCTGCCACGAACTCTCTGGTGACATCGATAGATTGATTGACACTGAGTACGTCAGAGCCGCAGCAGGATAGCCTTATGTGGTGTGCCTCGCTGGGACCAGCCTTCTGAGCCTACCATCTCCCCTTGCCCAAAGGCCTCTTTGGTCTATGATGAATGGGTTCTCGTAGATAGAGACCTTGGTACAGGGGGATTTGCATGTGTTCTCCATCCTCAGGTTCCACATGAAGATACTTGGATGAGTCAGCAGGGAATATTGTTCTTTTATACCTCATTGCTTTAGCTGGTCGCTAGGAATCCATGGAGCAAATTACTGTGCAATAAAGAACCAGGGGGATGAATTTAATTTATTTTCTCACTATGTGTGCAAACTCTACCCCCTACTGCTATTCATGACCTCACCCATACATTGTACTTATGTTTATATATGTACATTAAAAAGTTATTTGACTTCTTCCTCGTCTCTCTCCAGCAGTCCAGGGCTTTAAATAGCAACAGTAGGGAGAACAGTGGGATGAAGGTGTATTTGTGCAGACTGGAGCGCACTCCTGTTCAAGCTAACTAGTAAAGAGTATCCTGGTGAAATCTAGATGGGTTTGAGCTATTGTCGCTGAATCATGTGATGCTTGGGCATTTCAGATTGCTCTGAAAGAAAGGAAAAGGGAAATCTAGAGCAAATGCCCTCGGTTCCCAAACTCCTTTTCTTTAGACAGGACAACAAGGGTGCATAAAACTGGAAATTATTGGAAGAGTTTCCTTTCGCTTATGCTCAGGATTACTATCAGAGAGTGGACCAAGTCAACCTCAGAAACACCACTCTTTCTCCAAAGCTGTGTGTACAAGGATACTTCAGAAAGGTCATGGAGAAGTAGAATTAAAAGATAATGCTATTTTTCTACAATGATTTAAAAATTTTCATTATATACATTTCCATGAACTTTTTGAAGACACTTTGTATACACCGTTTTGGAAAAAAGAGTAGTGTTTCAAAGGTTACATGCATGAATTTCAAATTTTTTTTTGCGTGAAAATGAACTTATCTGTTATTCCCATTTTCCATGGACTTTGTGAAGCATCTTCATCCAATACATCATTGCAGGCTAAATTTTTCTCAGTCAGGTCCTAGGAGGAAAAGTGGGGTTGCAGACTGAAAACATGTTTCTCAGGTGTTTGCTTTCTGTCAGTGTGAAATTCCCCTGGATTTCAGAGCACCATATGTAAGTATTTTAAGTCCAGGCTGAGAAATGACACTGTCTTCTGAGGGCTGAAGCGAAGGATCCCTGGAAGCTGCACTGTGTGGCATGTGTGGGGGATCGGTCCCTCTTGCGTGCTGGCTGGGTTGTGCTACTTCAAGACAAGTGCCAACTTTAGCTACTTTCCTCTGCATCTCCTTTCGTATTATCTAGTGTTCCAATGTTGGGTTTGAAAACTCTCAACGTATATTTAACTTTATAATTTTATCAGCTGACTTGCTTCTGAACCTGCTTTTAATATCTACATTCCTGCATTCTTAGGTTCTCCTTCAGGGGAAATGGTGTCTACAGGGCTGGAAAGCCAAGATTTTCATTTGCTGGTGATTGTGTCTGATTCTTGTTAGAGTTGCACAAAGGTTAATTTATACCACTTTTCTTTTAGGTCTTAGAGTGGTGGCAGGTGGGAAATTTGGTTGATTTCTTGACTGACAATGAGGATAAAATGCTAATACATTTTTTGAGGAGCTTAGTGGCTTTATTCTACTCTAGGAATCAAAAAGGGATCCATTGGTACTCACTCCAGTGCTGTGTTCAGTGACAGAAAGGGGGAATTTGCCTGTCCAAAGGCAAACTAAAGGCATCAATTAGTTCATTGCTCAAATCATTGTCGTCTAGAATGGAACTTGAAAGCAAATATATTTTGGTTTCAAATTTCTGTGGTGTCCTTTTCTATTTTTTTTCTCTTTTATTTTTTGTTTGAGAGAGAGTAAGACAGTGAAAGCTCCCATCCTCCAACTGACTGCCTAAATACCCACAAGGTCTGGGGCTAGGCCAGGCTGAAGCTGGGGGCTGGGTTTCCTACCTAGGTGGCAGGGACCTGGTTACTGAAACCATCACGCCTGCCTCCCAGTGTCTTTATTCAAAGGATGCTGGAGTTGGGAGCTGGAAATGAGAATGGAACTTGGACATATGGGTTGCCAGTGTCTTGAACAATAGGCCAAATGGCTGCCCCTGTGCTTTTCTTAAGAAGAAAAATGAGGAAAATGACATTTTAAAAAAGATGCACTGTTGTGCAAAGGTCACTGTGGGATTGCTTGCACGCGAATGCCGGCGTGGCAGTTTTGACTTTGAGTGATTCATGACCACAAAAGGGTGGAGTATTCATTCATTCAGTCAGTTTAATCAATCTGATATTTATTAAGTGCCTTTTCTGTACTGCATTAGTGATGAGAATGCCATGGTGAACATAGCATTTCTTTGTCCTAAGAAGGCTTCATGTGTGTTGTTTCTTTTTGTTTGTTTGCTCCAAGTTTTGATTTCTAGTAAGTGCTAAGAAATGTGATTTCTGGGCATTGTCAAGTCTGTGTTCCATACTTTTACCTGCTAGGATGTTAGATTCAGGCTGGGATAAGAGAATTAGGTCAAATAGAAAGACATATCTAGGGTTGTTTTTGAGAGCCATTGAGGAAAAACAGACTACACAATCCTTTCTTGAGCACAAAGCCAGTATCTCAGATGAGACTTGAATGAGGGAAACAGAGAAGCGGCCAGGTTGCAGGGGGTCCTCTCCTGAAGGCATCCATTGCTCAAGATTTTCTTTCCATGAGGCTGCATATTTCTGGAGTGTCTTATGCCAGGTGCTTTCTTAGTGCTTCTTACAGTTCTGGGGAATGAAATCAGATAGTTTGGGTGTTTCTCACCCTGTTGTTTTCTGTGGCTCTGCAGAGCAAGAACTGTATGATTGGTACTTCACACAACCATTTGCTGAACACTTAAAAAAAAAATTTGTTGGGGCTGGCAATGTGGCATCATAGGTCAAGCTGCTTCCTATACAGGTACCAGTTCTTGTCCTGGATGCTCCACTTCCAAACTGGCTCTCTGCTACTGGCCTGGAAAAGCAGCAGAGGATGCCCTAGTTCTTGGGCTATTGCCACCCAAGTGGAAGACCCTGAGGAAGCTCCTGGTTCCTGGCTTTGGCCTGTCCCAGTCAGGGTTGTTGTGGCCATTTGGGGAGTGAACTAGCCAATGGAAGATCTCTCTGTCTCTCCCCTTGGCTCTGTAACTCTGAGTTTCAAATAAATAAGTAACTCTTTTTTTAAAAAAATTAGTTTCTTATTGTTGTTTATGCTTGTTGTTTTAAATGAGACCAAACATTTTGGCTTTAGAAGTCATGATGCACACATCCCTGTTCTGATGTGCTGTCCTTCTCAACTGGACACCATTACCTAGCACAAAAAATGGCATGCAATATGCTTTCAGCAGTATTTCTTAAAAAATAATAGAACTTCCATATGACAGTGGATTTCATTCACTAGGTGATACATCAGATTTGCATTTTTAATCTAGAAGGAAATGATTACCAATTCCTTAAGACCCAACACAATTCTTTTGATCTCTCTCTGTTTTAATTTTCAAGGAAATAGCTTTTAACAAGCTACACCTTGTCTATTGAATTCTCAACCAGCTCTTGCCCCCATCACCATTGGTGATAACGCCAGAGTGCAGTCCTGCACTGGTGACTATTGAACTGAGAGGATAACTTCTCAGAGACTGCCTAGAAATAATCATCACTTTATTACCCTTTGAAAAGAAGATTGATAGAAAAGTCATTTGAAAGATGGTTCATTACCATGCCCTAGTACGATTTCTTTACTCACATCTCTCCAATGCAGGAGAAAGGGAGGATTATTCTCTGAGGTCGGAATTTGAAGGCTGTGTGTTTGCCTCTTTGAAGTCTTGGTATTTAATTTTCTGTAGTCATTTCTTGGGCAATTTTCTAAGAAACTAGTTGAAGCTAATTTATCATAAGTTAAAGTCAAATGACAGAAAAGATTTTCCCCCCTTAACAGCATTTTATTCCGCAGAGGTTAGCTTCTGAAGGAAAATGAGACTTAAATAGCATTTCAAATCTCCAGCCACATGGGTGGGTACACAGAATAGAAAGGATTCTGGAAACCACACTGATTTTTTATTTGTCACAGTTATTGTTTTGTGAGTTTTCTTTCTAGACAATGATGTACAGATAAAATATTGCATTTTTTGTAAAACATCTTCCTAAAATAATTAGATGAGTTGCTTAATTTTTCAAAGAAAGACATTTAGTGCTCAAGGGACAACAAGCCTTTGTCTCTATCATTTTCAGACTTTTAATATAACTTTATATAATTTGTTTAACCTCTCTGTTAACCCCTAACTAGCAAATGGAGATGAAGATTCTTACCTTTTCAAACGAAGGTGAACGATAATGAGAAAGCATTCATAAAGTCCCTTGAGAATCTCATTTTAAAGGCTTCTTGTGAGCATGGGATCCACTTCAATAAATAATAAGGGGTTTTCATTTCTGATACTATGTGATCATTATTTAATGTTTATAGAGGATGCTCAGTGGACCTGTTTCAGTGTAAACACAAAGTGCTTTCTGCTATTTCCCCTTCCCTAAGGGGAGTAGTTCATTTCTCTCTCTGAGTTTTAAAGCTGAATAAAATAGTTCAAAATCAGGAAATTCACCATTTCATATTATTTACTATTTAGTTTGATTTTGAGTGGATTTAACATTACTCAACTAATTTCTTATGCCATCCCTCTTCCCAAAGGTAACCTTCCAGGAGAAGTAAACCTTAGAATTGACACCATTATTGATGACATTTTTGGATCAATAAAAGAGAGTAGGTTTAGAATCTTGATATTTGTAAAACCTGATGTTTCAAAACAATTTTAATTAATGGTGATTTAAATTTTGTCCATTTGGGTCTTTCTAGTAATAAGAAAATTTTGCCTACATCTTGGCAACATCTTTTAGCAACTAATTTCCTTTAAAATTCTCATCTTCTCTTAGTGAATATTTTCATTGTGAGCCTTTAGAAATTTTATGTGCTAAATTAGTCACAAAGTTCTCACCAATATGATGATACAAACTCTTGTGCTAATGACTGCCCAAATGTGATCCTAACAATTGCCTTTTGTTTGAGGGATTTGGGGGACTCTTTCTTAACATCATGTGTTTGTATTTTGGACTCTAATGAATCTTTTGCTTTGTTTTCCATTGATCACCAACCAACAGGTCAGGGAGCTTCAAGATGCTTGGGTAACCAAAAGAAATTCTTAGTGTGTTGTCATGTTTAGGAGTTGCCTCTTGAAATGCTATAGATAAAGATTTGGGAAGCAGAGGTGCTGGTAACAACAATGGCGTGGAGGAGAAACAACTATGGTTGAGGTTAGAGAGTGTCATGGACAGTTACAAGGTTAGTGAATTATTTTACTGAGGGAATAGGGGATAGTGTGTTCTGGAAGACTACATGTATATTGAAGATGACAACAAACATAGGCTGGGCTTCTGGGGAGAGATGTTTGCTTGTTGCTAAAGGGTTTCTCGGGCTATCTTAGAGGACAGGGTAGGAAGAGAGGTGTGGTGCTGATTTATGGTTTAGTCCTTAGTCCCGTACAGTTGTTCAGTGTATATCCTATTCATGAACCTAACACTAAGATTAGACTTATTAAAGAATTTATAATACACTGATGCATCATTGCTCAGCAATAATAATTATAATGATCAGATTATTACTATTTTAGTTAACATGTATGAAGTACTCATTGTATCCTAGACATTGTGTTAAATGTCCACTGCACATAATTTAATTTAATCTGAACAATGTCTTACTGAGCTAGGTGTAGTAGGCTGATTCTGAAGATTTGAAAAGTTTGCTTATAAGTGACTTGATTAAGTCAGCTGCTCAAGGGGGAGCTAGAATTTTAAACTAAATCAAATCAATGACACAAAGACTATGTGATAATAGCCAACATGCTTAAAATTTCCCCAAGTGTGAATCCCTCTGATGGTTTGAAATGTAGACTTGAGGATCAGGACCTAACTTAGGCCATCAGGTGAGAATACACAAATTGGGGTCTGTGGAATGTTTTCTGGTGTCCTGTCTACTTATGTCATGTCATGGAAATCTTTGCACAGTGAATGACCATCATGGATCCTCTGAGTACCTGGGAAAGGCTCCCCCTCTTGACGTGTTCTGAGCTAGGTACAGGATGATAAGTGGGTTGTTTTGAGACTGGCACTGATTCTGCCAGTGGAATTTTCAGTCTGTACTTGTATTTCTATCTCTCTTGCTCCTCTTTTGTCTTCCTAAACAATTAGATGTTTGTTGGTCAATGCAACAATACTTACCATTTGATAACATCTAGTGACATGTCAGTTTATTAATTTATAGTGAAAAATAGAACCTATGTAAGCTACAAAGCTTTTATCAGCCTGACCATCACACTGTGTCTCTGGAGGTCTTGGAAGCTGAATTGTAATCATAAGGTTGCTTGAAGTGCATGGAATCAGAACAAAGAGAGGTAGATAAATCAAATGTTTAATGGTGTCAGGCTAAGACATCCTGTTTCATCTCATCCTCTCTGGAGGGACAGGCTTGCCAATGGGAGTAGAAAACCCAAAGTCTGAACTACTTCACCCTGATTCCAATTTCAAGCAACTCTTAGATGAGCCTTGAGAATTATGAGCCATAATGAGAAATGATTTCTTCTCCCTTTTTCCATTCTTCCATCCCCAATCTCTCCTTCTCTCTCTCTGTTTTTTTATCTTTATTTTTTCTTCCCTCTACTTCTCTTTTCTTCCTCCTTCCCTTCTTCCACCTTCTTGTTCCTATCTCACTTGCCATTCTCCTTTCTTTCTCTAATTCCTTCTTTCTCTTACATGTTTTTACACTACACTGGCTACAGAATTGGACCAAGAAACATTAATTTTACAAGTGAAGCACCAGTTTTCCCAGAGATACGTCATTAGACAATGTAAGAGCTAAAAGGATAGATAAGAGCAATGAGATCCAAAGAACTTGTGCTTCATCAAGTGTTCAAATTTGTTAGATGAGAGACTAGAACCCAGACCTCCTAAATCACCATTATTTAGGCTAAAAATGATTGAATAATGAACATATTTGTATGTTAATGCAGTGTCCTCTTGTATTAGAATCCTTTTCTTTTTCTTTTTTTATTTTTTTATTTTTATTTATTTTTTTATTTTTTTATTTTTTGACAGGCAGAGTGGACAGTGAGAGAGAGACAGAGAGAAAGGTCTTCCTTTGCCGTTGGTTCACCCTCCAATGGCCGCCGCAGCTGGCGCACCGCGCTGATCCGATGGCAGGAGCCAGGAGCCAGGTACTTTTCCTGGTCTCCCATGGGGTGCAGGGCCCAAGCACCTGGGCCATCCTCCACTGCACTCCTGGCCACAGCAGAGAGCTGGCCTGGAAGAGGGGCGACCGGGACAGAATCCGGCGCCCCAACCGGGACTAGAACCCGGTGTGCCGGCGCCGCTAGGCGGAGGATTAGCCTAGTGAGCCGCAGCGCCGGCCGAATCCTTTTATTTTTCTAAAAGACACAAAAATAAAAAAAATTTTGTAACTTAGAAATCTTTATAAGAATATCATTAAAAGGAGTTGGTGCTATGGCATAGTGGGTAAAGGTGCCGCCTGCAGTACCGGCATCCCATAAGGCACTAGTTTGAGTCCCAGCTGCTCTACTTCCGATCCGGCTCTGCTATAGCCTGGGAAAGCAATGGAAGATGGCCCAAGTCCTTGGGCCCCTGAACCCTCGTGGGAGACCTGGAAGAAGCTCCTGGCTCCTGGCTTTGGAAAAGGCCCAGCTGTGGCCATTGCAGCCATCTGGAGAGTGAACCAGCAGATGGAAGACCTCTCTCTCTCTTTGCCTCTGCCTCTCTGTAATGCTGTCTTTCAAATAAATAAATATATCTTTTTTAAAAGATCATTAAGATGGGTCAAATGAAAATTTAATTTCAAAAAATTGAGACGGGGCAGGCGCCATGGCTCACTTGGTTAATCCTCCACCTGCAGCACTGCCATCCCATATGGGTGCCGGATTCTAGTCCCAGTTGCTCCTCTTCCAGTCCAGTCTCTGCTGTGGCCCTGGAGGGCAGTGGAGGATGGTCCAAGTGCTTGGGCCCTGCACCCTCATGGGAGACCAGGAAGAAGCACCGGCTCCTGGCTTCGGATCAGAGCAATGCCAGCCCTAGCGGCCATTTGGGGAGTGAAACAACGGAAGGAAGACCTTTCTCTCTCTCTCTCTCACTGTCTATAACTCTCCCTGTCAAATAAATTTTAAAAAATTGAGGATAATTCATAAGATATGTGACCGGCAAGATGATATTGCAAATTAATTACTTTAGCAATTTTTTCTTACTTATATGTAGATATGTATATGTGTATTTGTATAGTTACAGAGTAGCTAATTGAGTGACCATGGAAGATATCAAGTGAAAAAGATTCTGTAATCCTTGGTATTTCAGCAAGTGTTTCAAATGTTTCATTTATTTGGGACAATTTATACTTACTTCCCATTGTCATAAAAAACTTCTTAGGTCAGTGGTGCCTTTTGAGTTTTCCTCTAAGAGGCCTTATGGAAGATCAGAAAATTCTCTAGGCCTCTAAGACAGATGGATTTGGGTTTGACCTAGAGCTCTGGTGCTGAATGGTTTGTGGCCTTGGGCAATTTGACTTCTCTGAATCTCAATTTATCATGACAAGATAATCTATTAATGAGATTATTTATGTTTTTTCTTGCTGTTTTTCATCCAAAAACAGACAGGTGGATGCTGGTGCCTCAGGACATTCATGATATGGAGACACTACAGAAACTGTGAGGCCTCAAGACTTGGAAAATTGGAGTTGATGGCATAGAGTAAGTCTACCCTGGGTAATAGAGGCTTCATTTCTGGAGACAGGGCAGGGATACTTCATTGCTTTCATGAAGGATAATGAAGAGCTATGACCTGAAAAATTCACAGGCAACAATTTGGGTCCATGATGGACATAGAGCAAAGGGAGCCACCTGCTGTGAATGGATCACATGGGCTTGTACTGGGAGCCTGAGTGCCTAAAAATTATAAGTCCTTCCTTGATTTTCAAGTCCCTATAAGCTATTTTTATTCTCACACTTTAGAATCTCATAATATGACTGTTATTGACTCTTTTATCATTTGAGAGAGAGGGGATCTATATCTAGATTTAGAAAAAAATGGTAATAGCCATTTCTTATACCTGATTGTTGTAGAGCAGTTGCATCTCTGTAACCAAATGTCTATAAAGCAGGGTTACTCTTAGAATTGCAGAAAATAAACATAGAGGACTTAGTTCATTGTCTGGCACACAATAGATATAATGAAAAATTTATAATGATTATTTAAGTTACTTTTGCTTTATCACCAAGCCAAGATTTATTTCCAAGCTTGGAGATAGAGCTGGAGCTGCTTCTCTTTTCTTTTCTTTTTTTTTTTTTAAAGATTTATTTATTTACTTGAAAGAGTTACACAGAGAAAGGAAAGGCAGAGAGAGAGAGAGAGAGAGAGAGAGAGAGAGAGAGAGAGGTTTTCTATCTACTGGTTCACTCTCCAATTGGCCACAATGGCTGGAGCTGTACCGATCTGAAGCCAGGAGCCAGGAACTTCCTCCAGGTCTTCCACACAGGTGTAGGGGCCCAAAGACTTGGGCCATTTTCTACTGCTTTCCCAGGCCATAGCAGAGAGCTGGATTGGAAGTGGAGCAGCTGGTACTTGAACTGGTGCCCATGTGGGATGCTGGCATTGCAGGCGGCGGCTTCACCCGCTATGCCACAGCACCAGCCCTGCTGCTTCTCATTTCAAATGAAAGACCCAATAGTTCACAGCATGGGGTCCTATATTAGGGCTGCCTAAGCTGCAATAATAGACACAAAAATGTGGTGATTTAGCACAGTAGATATTTATTTCTTGCTTATTTAAAAGTCTAGGACAGTCTGTGGTGAGCGGTTGGTTTATCTGATCCACATGATCTTTCTGTTACCCAGGCTGATCAGCCCCAAGGTAGCGCTGGAGGCTCCCCAGCCCAGTCATCAGATAGGAAAAGGACATGGAGGAGCACACATTGGAGATTTTGTGGGCCCCTCTTAGACGTGGCACGTACCATTAGCTAGAATTCTCCTACATGGCCACAACCACCTGCAAGGGAGGCTAGAAAATGAAACATAGCAAAGTGTCCTGGAAAAGGAAACAGGATTTTTATGAACAGTTATCTATCTCTGTTAAATTAGGAATTACCTATTCTAGTCCAGTTCTTCATTGGACTGACTATGGCTCTGGAAGCTGGATTATTACTTGGTATGTCTTTTAAGAGCGGGTCCTTTTTTCTTGTTTCTTGGTAGGCTAATGCTTAATACTAAATTCTCCTCCAAAACATGTAACAAGTTTGACTAGCTTTCCACATCTTCTTGCATCAGCTATCCTCACGATATCATATATATTATCTCTTACTTTTCCATAATTTACTTATAGTGACAAAATCTGTTAGACACAAGAAGTAAAATCTATTTGGACTTAGAGTTGGCTTTACTGAGCATGGTTAGTTTGGTGACAGCTATAAAATATGTCCATTGTAACTCTCCTCTCACTGCTTGACTTCCGTCTATTCCCTCCTCTCTGTCCCTCTAAGCAGCATCATGTGGATCAGACATTTCTTGCCCTCCTTTCTAAATTGCATACAACCAGCTAGCAGGCAAACAAGCAGTGAGGTAAGGGTAGAAATTTACATAAGGAGTCTGTTAATATGCTATACAAATGAGAATCCTGTGGAGAATGTTAATTCATCTCCTACACTGAATAGCCATGATCACTGTAAATTTTCACCATGGCAAGGGCTAAGATGCAAATGGGAAGCTTGGATATATGTAGTAGGTAGGAATTGACTAAATTTTATGAAGAGAGTTCATTGTCACGTGCTATTCCACAAGTAGAAGATCTTAAAATGCGCTCCAACTTCAAAGTTTGGATTCACAAATTTGAAAGGAAAAGGAGTCACCTTGCAGGGCTGGCACTGTGGCTTAGTGGGCTAAGCAGTGCCAGCATCCCATATGGGTACTGGTTCTAGTCCTGGCTGCTCCTCTTCTGATCCAGCTCTCTGCTATGGCCTGGGAAAATAGTAGAAGATGGCCCAAGTGCTTGGGCCCCTGCACCCATGTGGGAGACCTGGAAGAAGTTCCTGGCTTTGGATGGGCCCAGCGCTAGCCATTGTGGGCATTTGGGGAATGAACCAGTGGATGGAAGACCTCTCTCTTTCTGTCTTTCTCCATAACTGCCTTTCAAGTAGATAAATAAATCTTTTTTAAAAAAGACTTCTCTCTGTCTCTAACTCTACCTCTCAAATAAATAAATAAAATCTTTTTTTAAAAATTGAAAAAATTTGAATGAAATGTTTTAATTTATCAAATTTTTAAAAAAGATTTATTTATTTATTTGAAAGGCAGAATTACAGACAGGAAAAGGGGAGAGACACAGAGAGATATCTTCCAACCACTGGTTCACTACCAAGATGGCCACAGTGGCTAGAGCTGGGCCAGTCTGAAGCCAGGAGCCAGGAGCTTCTTCAAGGTCTCCTACATGGGTGCAGGGGCCCAAGCACTTGGGTCATCTTCTGCTGCTTTCCCAGGTGCATTAGCAGGGAGCTGGATAGGAAGTGGAACAGCTGGGACTTGAACTGGCGCCCACATAGGATTGCAAAGAGGCAGGCAGCGGCTTTCCCTACAATGCTACCAAGCCAGCCCCCTTAATTTATCAAATTTAAAAATTCTTAGAGTTCTATGTTTAGAGCACCACTGTGAAAATTTATAATCTACGTTTTTTAAGCCCCTAAGAACCATGACTGGTAGGACATTGATAAGACAGAGCATGTGATCTTTTTATAACTCCTCAGTGGCTGCTTGATTCCTTTATTGGTTCAGTCATTGATTTACTGAGTTAATGAAGATTAATATTGTTCCTACTATTTTCCTGGGACTATGCCAAGAATATAAAGTTGGTACTCATACGCTAGTGAGAAGACTTGGAAAAAAAACTTCCGTGCACTGAGAGCTATGAATGAACCTTTTGCAAAATGCTTTGGGAGACAAGTGAAAGAGAGACTTCCTCTGTGGAGATGGAACAGAAAGCTGCACAGAATATGACCAGACGCAGTTAATGTGGTGGAGGGAACAGCATCTGGGGAAGATGTCTGGGGAATGGTCAGTAGTTGTGTGATGAGTTCATAGGGCACAAATAGAGGTAAGGAAGGAGCTAGCAAGAAATGAAGCTGGGAAGAATGTTAAGTTTTATTGTGCAGGTTAGGCTGAAGAAACAGTCAATTAAGCAAACAACTGATGCAGCAAACGTTATTCATTCACTGAATGCCAATTATATAACATGAGAAGTATACAGTGTAACACTGAAGGAGTGAGCCTTGGACCAAGTGGTTAAGACACCATGTCCCACACTGGAATGCCTGGGTTTGATTTCTGACTCCAGCTGCAAACTCCAGCTTCTGTGTGTCCATTGTGGGCATTTGATGAGTGAAGCAGCAAATGGGAGTGCTCTCTCTCAGTCCCAAGTTGTACTGGATGCTGGGACCAGTTGCTCCACTATGTGTATAATGAGGGATGTACTTCTCAAATTTATTGATACATCAAAAGGTGGTACGAGCAGAAAGAAAGAGACAGTTATATGCATAAACTCTCCTCTGGGCTCTTAGTGTGTGGTGGTGGTAGAAAGATTCCTGGAGAAGATTCTGAAGAAATGAGTGGGAAAAAGGTATGTTATGGTTTAAATACTTGTCCTTTCAAATTCAGGAGTTTAGTCCCCCAAAGCATTATGATAATGGTACCAGGAGTGTTAAAATTTAATCCAGTTATGGTGTTTGGAGGTAAGGACTCTAGGAAGTAATTCAATCACTACCATGATTGGATCCTGATGGCCTTATAAGAGACCACATAGACCTAGACAGACACATCCACTCCCTCTTACCACCTGACGTCATGAACCACCTCAAGGCCCGTTAGCAAAAACATGTCAGCAGAGGCTGAACCCATGGGGCCTGCCTGATTATGGATGGTTAACCTCCAGAACTATGAGCCCAAGTATACTCCTTTTATTTATAAAGTCTGGCTGCCTTGGATATTTCATCATAATAATGAAAAGCTGGCTAACATAGGGCATTTCACAAAGAGGACATACCAGGGAACAAGGAGTGGTTTGGTTTGGCTGGAGCCTCAAGTATTTCAGAATGACTACCCTGACTGCTCTTGGAGGCTGAGACTGGGAGAAGAGCATGGTCATCCTGATGAATACACGTTTTCAAAATATTTATTTATTTTCCCTTTATTTTAAAACCCATAGACAGAGACCCAGCCAGAGAACTCCATCTGCCGTTTCAGTCCTCAAATGCATGCAACATCTGGGGCTGGGCCAGGCAGAAGCCAGGATCCTGGAACTCAACTCAGGTCTCCCACATAGGTGGCACGGACCTTAATACTTGAGCCATCTTCTGCTGCTATCCAGTGTGCACATTATCAGGAAGCTGGATAGGGGATGTGGGAGGAGCTCCAACAAGGCCCTCCAATATGGGATTTGGGTAGCTCAAGCAGCGACTTAAATGCTGCATCCAACACCCACTCCTTTTTTTCTTTTTTTAGATTTATTTATGTACCTGAAAGAGCTATGGAGGGTGGGCAGGGGGAGAGAGAGCTTCCACCACTGGTTTACTCCTCAGATGGCTGGGTCACGTCTGGGTTAGGCCAAATCCAGGAGCCAGAAGCTTCTTCTGCTCCCATGTGGGTGTAGGGGCCCAAGCACTTGGGCCATCTTCTGCTGTTTTTCCCAGATGCATCAGCAGGGAGCTTGATCAGAAGTGGAGCAGCTGGGACTCAAACCCATGCCCATATGGGATGCTGGTGTCATAGGTGGTGCCTTTACCTACTATGCCACAACACCAGGCCCCTGAATAAAAGTTTTGAACACAGAATGTAGATTCATTTGACCAATATTTATTCCTGTATAACTATGAAGGAGGTTCAAGTGAGTTGTGAGGGGGAGAAAAGAAGCCCACTTTTTATTAACTCAGTGGACCTCTCCCATAGTTCATGCTCTTGCTCCAAAAAATCTCATGAAATAGTAAAAATAATGGCTCCAGTATAAATGGCTGCTGTGGTTCACATGTGCCACCCCCCAAAAGTTCATGTGTTAGAAATCTAGCCCTCAGGTTCATATGTTAATGGTATTTGGAGATGGGGTCTTTGGGAGATAATTAGAATTAGATGAGGTCATGAGGTTATGAGGATGGGGTCTCATGGTGGCAATAGTGGTTTAGAAGAAGAAGAAAGATCCAAGCTGGCATGCTTGCTCTGCCTCACCATGGGATGCTCTTCCCTGTGATGAAACAAGAAGTCCCTTAGCAGAGGCTGAGCAAATGCCCATGCAGTTCCCTTATACTTTTAGCCTCTAGAAATGTGAACCAAGTAAACTTCTATTCCTTATAAATTACCAAGTCTCAAGTATTTTGTTATAGCAACAGAGAATGGACTAAGACTACTGCCAAATATTTCTTCTGCTATAGTCTGCTTTTCAAGAATATTGTCATCTTTCTTTATGACCTGTGTTCCCTGTCTGGGAAGCTGAGTGTTTTTTATTTGAGCCTTCTTGATTTTCCTTGGACTGGATGGATCGCCTGGATTAGTAACAGCTTGCTTTTTGTTGGACTACAGGGTCTGGACCTGGGGACATAGGAGAAGCATGTTGAAAAAATACACATAAAAAGTCTGTAGGTGTGCATGATTTTAAGGTGAAATAGACTTGCCCTTATTTAATTTTTAGGTAAAGCAAAGGAAAAAGAGAAGTGTAAAAGTTCTAGCAGTTAAGTGGCCTTTCAGCTGGTTGGTAGGGTTTCTCAGGATTCCACAGACGGTGGCCTTTCTCTCATTGGGATCTTCAGACACACCCTGTCTCTGGGAGTGGGAGGCATCTCCCACTTGGTCTGGCCATGGTGTAGTCTAAATTTTCTTGTCTAAGGCAAGACAAGTCTAAAAGTTTACCTAACGTAGTGAAAAGAGACATGACGTCCTGTTCTTAATCTTAGTGTAGCTTTCTTAACTGTGAACAGTTCAGAATGTCCTGCTTAACCTGACGCTGTCTTTCAGCAGTGTCTGTTCTGCCAGTGTCAACTGATGGACTGAATACCTGAGGGCCATTTGCTTGATCCCCTTGTCTCTGATCCCTAACCCCTTGTCTGCCCAAAGCAATGCCTACGTATGTCATTGACAAATTTTTAAATCGTATGCCTCTGACTTACATACTTTGGAGTTCCTAGAGAAGGTATTTCCTCAGGCCTTGGAGAATTAGCTGAAAATTCTGTGCTGTTCTCCAGGTGAAAGAGAGCTCCACTGCCAAGGGCGCCCCTTGTGGCCTACCTGAGAAGGATGCTTTGGTGCTCTGGGAGGAAGAAGGCAGTGTAAGGCCGGGCAGTACCAGCAAGCCGTTGCTCCTGCCTCCTGACGCAGAGAGCTTCTGGGTCTTCTCATCTTATTTTTGGCCTCACTGAGGTGCAGGAACCTCCCGCTGGTCCAGCCTTGAGCGAGACACTCACCTCCGCCTCCAATCTGAGCCTTCCAGCCCCAGCTAGAATTTGAACTCATGGTCCCGAGAGCAGGATGTATTAGTGCTCAAGGGCTCCCACGCTGACTCCATCAAAGCTTTCCTCCACACATCTCCATTATGTGAACAGCTCTGTTAACCAAACCTATTATCTTTCCCCCTTGGTTTTCAACTTGAGAAAGGGAAAGCAACTTCTTTAATGGCCCACAGATTGATGATTAACATTTTACATGTCCCTGCTGCTAAGTAAAAGAACTGCTTTGTGGACAGTGAAAACGCCTAGGAGAAGGAAGCGGGAGTCAACTTGGTTTATTAAGTTGTGCTGCTTCATTAATCACAATCTTTTTTTATGGCAGTGCTTAAAGGCCCATCCATTGTACTTCTCGGGAATGGGGTAGATCAAAACCAAGTGCTTTTAGTGCACCTTTGACATCTGGCATAGCAGCCGGCTATCTGCGATATTGCTCTCGAGCAGGATGGGGAGCTGCATTTACTGTGACCATGCTGGCCCCTCTGATTTAAGCTACTGCAGAGGGCAATGAATTACCTTAAAGGAGCTCCCCTCAGAACTCCAAGTTTTATGCCGGACCCCTGCCAGCTTCCCCACTTTATGAGTATGAACAATCAGACAATTGAACTGATTTGACTTTGCCACTCCTGGAGTTTCATTGCCGCGAACCTGGGGATGTAATGATGGCAATGCCATGTTAAGTGCCGCTCTGACTAGCAGCAATGCTTGCTGCCCGTTCAAGTAGGGCACCCATTCTTGTTAGCTGAAAACTGCTCTGATTTGCAGCAAGGGGGAAAATAGATCCCATGCAATCAGATTAATTCAACTCTGAACGTTATTTTCATTTAACACTGTGGAACCAGGCAGTGTCCCAATTTTTTTTTTTTTAATGGTAAACTCATTAAAAGGCAGAGTTCTCTCACAAGGAGTCTTACAGCACTGATGTGGAAGGCACCTGCCAAGTTCTGATACAGATTGCAGACTATACACTCATAGGAACTTACATACATAACACACACAGATGCTGGCTTCGTGAAGGGCTCAGACTGCCTTACACAAAGAATCAGCAAATAAATATTTTTTGATTCATTTATTAATCTACAATGAGAAAATAATTCCCCCTCCCCTTTTTTTTTTTGACAGGCAGAGTGGACAGTGAGAGAGAGAGAGACAGAGAGAAAGGTCTTCCTTTTGCCGTTGGTTCACCCTCCAATGGCCGCCGCGGCCTGTGCGCTGCGGCCAGCGCACCACGCTGATCCGATGGCAGGAGCCAGGAGCCAGGTGCTTCTCCTGGTCTCCCATGGGGTGCAGGGCCCAAGCACCTGGGCCATCCTCCACTGCACTCCCGGGCCATAGCAGAGAGCTGGCCTGGAAGAGGGGCAACCGGGACAGAATCCGGCACCCTGACCAGGACTAGAACCCGGTGTGCCGGCGCCGCAAGGCGGAGGATTAGCCTATTGAGCCATGGCGCCGGCCCTTTTTTTTTTTTTTTTTTTTTTTTGACAGGCAGAGTGGACAGTGAGAGAGAGAGACACAGAGAAAGGTAATAATTCCCTTTCAAAGGCCAAAAATGATGTTGACTATACTGGAAGGCAAGTAAATGCTATTTACCAGTTCTAGGGACAAATTAAAATTTATTATTCAAGAATACTATGCTCTGATTTCTTGTTCCTGTGTGAAAATGCAAAAAAATAAAATATTCAAATGCCTAAAATTTAAAAAGAATAGTAACTGGGACTAGCGTTGTGGCACAACAGGTTGAACTGCTGCTTGTGACACTGGAGTCCCATATCACAGTGCCAGTTCAAGTCCTGGCTGCTGGGCTTCTAATCCAGATTCTTCTAATGTGCCTGGGAAAGCAGTAAGTGATGATCAAAATGCTTGGGGCCCTGCTACCCATGTTGAAGACCCAGATGGAGTTCCTGGCTCCTGGCTTCTGCCTGGTCCAGATTTGGCTATTGCAGGGTGTGGACTAACAGATGAAAGATCTCTCTCCTTTTTTCTCTTTTTGTCTCTCCCTCTTTGTCACTCTGCCTTTTAGATAAATAAATAAAATTAGCAAAAATAGTAGCCAAATATGTTTCTTGGATAAAGAAACAGACACCTTTAAGAGATATTTACCAGAACACTGATAATTAAAAGCAAAAGAAAGGCAATTACAATAATTAATATTAACTATAACAACAACAACAACAATAATAATGTTGGCTATGGGCTAGGTGCTCTTCTGGGTGCATATATTAATTCATTTAATTCTTTTCGTGCAAACTGATGAGCTAGCTACTATTATTATTCCCTACTTCAATGAGAAAGTAGAGACAGAAAGATGTTCATTTTCCTGCTTGAAATCATGTAGCCAATATGAGGAGGTTCTGGGGCTTGAGTTCTTGCACTTGGATTCTGATTTTTACACTTTTCGCTCTTATACTCTGCTATTTCTAATATGTTTTTAGACACAGTTGCATAACTTACTGAATCTAAATGAATACTCAACTTATTATTTATAAAATTGAATACTAAGGGGGGCGGCGCCCTGGCTCACTTGGCTAATCCTCCGCCTGCGGCACCGGCATCCCATATGGGCGCTGGTTCTAGTCCAGGTTGCTCCTCTTCCAGTCCAGCTTTCTGCTGTGGCCCAGGAGGGCAGTGAAGGATGGCCCAAGTGCTGGGGCCCCTGCACCCGCATGGGAGACCAGGAGGAAGCACCTGGCTCCTGGCTT
The DNA here is from genome assembly GCF_964237555.1 of Oryctolagus cuniculus. Classification (NCBI taxonomy): domain Eukaryota; kingdom Metazoa; phylum Chordata; class Mammalia; order Lagomorpha; family Leporidae; genus Oryctolagus; species Oryctolagus cuniculus. The sequence continues at coordinate 155,528,353 of NC_091432.1, forward strand.
CGGATCAGCGCAGCGCGCTGGCCGTGGCAGCTATTTCAGAAGGAAGACCAAAAAAAAAAAAAGAGAGAGAGAATTTTTGTTTCAAATGATGTCATGCAGAACCACCAAAAAGATAATACAAACAAGTATACTGTAACACATTTTTTAAAAGATTTTTAATTTACTTATTTGAAAATCAGGCCAGCGCCGTGGCTCACTAGGCTAATCCACCTTGCGGCGCCGGCACATCGGGTTCTAGTCCCAGTCGGGGTGCCAGATTCTGTCCCGGTTGCCCCTCTTCCAGGCCAGCTCTCTGCTGTGGCCCGGGAGTGCAGTGGAGGATGGCCCAAGTGCTTGGGCCCTGCACCCGCATGGGAGACCAGGAGAAGCACCTGGCTCCTGGCTTCGGATCAGCGCAGTGCGCCGGCTGTGGCGGCCATTGGAGGGTGAACCAATGGCAAAAGGAAGACCTTTCTCTCTGTCTCTCTCTCTCTCTCTCTCACTGTCCACTCTGCCTGTCAAAAAAAAAAAAAAAAAAAAAAAAAAAAAAAAAAGAAAATCAGAGCTACAGAGAGAAGGGAGAGACAGAGCGAGAGAGATCTTTTTGATGTTGATATTGATGATTAGATAAATTTGGCTTAAGCATGTTCTCAAAGGGAAAAAGCAAACTTTATTGTAACAACTCCTGAGGTATTTAAGAGAATGTCTAGCTACAATTCGGATCAAAGTTCTGTGAAAAGTATCCATAAGGGTGTGGGGCTGTGGTGCAGCAGCTTAAGATGCTGCTAGCCATGAGTGCTAGTTTGAGACCTGGCTGCTCTGATCCAACTACCTGCTTATGTGCCTGGGAAAGCATCAGAATATTTCCCAAGTACTTGGGCCCCTGCCAACTATGTTAGAGACCGGGATAGTGTTCTTGGCTCCTGGCTTCGGACTGAACCAACTATGGCCATTGTGGCCATTTAGGGAGTGGACCAGTAGATAGAACCATCTCTTCCCTCTTTTTATCTCTTTCTCTCTCTTTCTCTCTGTTACTCTGCCTTTAAAATAAATACATCTTTTTAAAAAGAGTATCTGTAGATATTGGATAAAGACATAAGATGAAATTTAAAAATGTCTGGCTAACAAATTATGAGTTAGGATAAATGGAACCAAGAGACAGCCATGTAGAATGAAATAGAAAGAAAAAAAAGCAAAATCAGTCAATATAACAATTGTTTATGGTAATAAATATATTGAGTTTAAATTCCTCCATTACAAGTCATCACAGACTGAATTTTTTTCTTTTTTTAAACAGTCCCACCAGATAACCAAATCAGTAGCTTCCACACAACCAGCTGCTTTCCTGGAAACAGGATTTTTTTTTTTTTTTTTTTTTTTGACAGGCAGAGTGGACAGTGAGAGAAAGAGACAGAGAGAAAGGTCTTCCTTTGCCGTTGGTTCACCCTCCAATGGCCGCCGCTGCCCGCACGCTGCGGCTGGTGCACTGTGCTGATCCGAAGGCAGGAACCAGGTGCTTCTCCTGGTCTCCCATGGGGTGCAGGGCCCAAGCACTTGGGCCATCCTCCACTGCACTCCCTGGCCACAGCAGAGAGCTGGCCTGGAAGAGAAGCAACCAGGGCAGAATCCGGCGCTCCGACCGGGATTAGAACCCGGTGTGCCGGCGCCGCAGGTGAAGGATTAGCCTATTGAGCCGCCTGGGCACAGGATCTTACAACACTTTTGAAAAGGGCATGGATCATTGAAAAGGGAACTAGGTAGTGAAGGTCTTAAGATATTTATTGTGTGATCTATGTGTAAGACACAGTTCTGTGCTCTAGGTATAAGGCAAAACTTTGTGAAGCTGGCAACTTAATTGGGGTGGGGGTGGGGGAAGACAATAACCCCATTACTCAGAGTTAGCTGAACTTGAGGGTCCGAGGGAACAGTTCCTACAAGACTGCTCATTTGTGATACCAGCTGCACGTTTGGCGGAGTCTCCAAATTACCCTCAGGTGATCATTTGCTGGAAGGACTCAGGGAACTCACTGCTGGACGTTTCACTTACTGATAGGGTCTACTGCGCCAAAGGAAAGGATGCGTAAGGCAGAATCTAGGAGCGGTCCAAACAGGATCTCAGGTTGTGCTCTCCACATTGAATCATGGGTGGCATTACCTCCTCCTGACTAGGATGTATAGAGTATTACCAACCAGGGAAGCTTGCCTGAGCCTTTAGTGTCCAGAGCTTGTATTGGTGCATTCATCCAAATGTACTACCTGCACACCTTTTAGTCTCTAGTTTGGACTAACACCTTAGTTGTCAGTATTTTTTTTTTTTTTTTAGAATTTATTTATTTATTTGAGAGGTAGAGTTACAGACAATGAGAGAGAGAGAGAGAAGTCTTCCATCCGATTGTTCACTCCCCAATTGGCCACAACGGCCAGAGCTGAACCCATCCGAAGCCAGGAGCCAGGAGCTTCTTCCGGGTCTCCCACATGGGTGCAGGGGCACAAGGACTTGGGCCATCTTCCACTGCTTTCCTAGGCCATAGCAGAGAGCTGGGTCAGAAGTGGAGCAGCCGGGACTGGAACCAGCACCCATATGGGATGCCGGCGCCGCAGGATTAACCTACTGTGCCACGGCGCTGGCCCCAGTCATCAGTATTTTAGATATTGGAACTGATATGACATGACTGAAAGCCCCAACAACAAATCATATTGTTAGACTGTCCAGTGACCAAAGTCTCCAGACAAAGACCCTACCTTAACTAGGACATGCCTGGGGCCTGGAAACTGACTACCTTCCATCAGCCAAGGGAAGAATCCAGTCCTATATTTGGGTAAGATTATTTCTCCAGGACACACCCATACATATACAATAAACACAGGGTAAGGAGACAGGGAGGAAAATGAGGGTGGTTCCTCTTGTAGACAGACAAGGAAGAGAAGATGTCAGTCATGTGGACACTGGGGAGAGTATCTCAGCAGAGGACCCTGCAAGATCAGAGGTGTTAGTAAAATGGCACCATCTTCCCAAGCCCAGCCTGACTCGCCAGGCGTCAGGTGACCCAATAGCCCAATCACAAGCGTCAGCTCCACCCCCACCCTAACAGGATCTGCCGCTCCCACTTGCTTGCCTCTGCAAAGCTGTATAAGACCTGTTCTCCCACTCGACAATAAGCCTTTTCCCTTACTCAGGTGTTTGGTAAGTTTTGTGGTGGCCTTTCCTTTCAAGAGGCACTAAGGTGAAGCACGGTAGGGGAAAGAACAGCTAAGGAGGGGTGAGCAGTGGGGCAGCTGGGGGAGGTGCTGGTAGCAGGGGAGAAGGTCAGTGGAGCTTGGAGCTGGGGGAAAGGCTGATCTGCAGGGCCCTGGGCTTGGAGGTTTGAGCGTTTACCCTCTGAAGGATGTGAAGGCACTGGAAAAGTCTGAACAGAGGGAAGACATGCTCTGCCTGGAGATGCAAAAGGTTTGTTCTGAGCTCTGCATGGAGAAGAGTCTGTGGGGAGCAGGGCAGGAGCAGGGAGCTCAGGGAGGCGACTACTGCATCAGTGAAGGGCGGAAGTGATAGTCCCTGGGCAGGGGTGAGGCGACATCCGGGCAGTGGGCGGATACTGGGTCTGCCATATTTGAAAGGAGGAACGATCAGGATCTGCTGATAGATTGGGTGCCCAACGATTGTTTAGTTTCAAATGTAAGCATGTATCTCCCTTAGGCTAGATCTCTTTCTACTAACTCGCCTGGGGCACAGTGACTTCTCTCAGTCTGAAATATCTTTTCTTTCGGTTTATCCTTCTTTATTCCTCAGATACCATTTGTTCTATTTTCTTCTTTCATTGGCCAGATCTTTCTGATTTACTCTTTGTGTCTACTTGGTATTTTCTCTAGTCATTTTGATCTCTTCATTCTCTTCCTTACCTGATCTTAGGAGTGTCTTTTCTTTGTATGCTTTGTCAATCAGGGATTTAGTTAGTTGTTTTTTTTTTTTTTTTTTTTTTTTTTTTTTTTTTCCTGTCTCAAGGGGGCCATCCAGGGGGAGACCATCAGGTTGGTGGTCCCTTCCAAGTCGGTTCCACTACAGTCTTGTGGCTGGAGGCAGGGAGGGAACTGGGCAACATGGGGCTCCACACTTGCCTACATGAGGACACTTAGTCTTAGGGATGCTGGCAGAGGGACCATGACATCAGCAAGCAGAGTTCATGTCTACCTGGAAAGGTCATGTGTGGTTCTATAGATGATCCCCTTGAGTCAACAAATAGGGTTCAAGCAGACTCAGCCGTTGGTACCAAGATCCATAGAGACAGACATGGATTGTAACTAGTGTGTTCTAAAATTTCCTCTATCAAAAGACAGATATAGGTTATTGAAAAAATTATGCTCATTAGAAGCCTGAGAAGAAGTTGATAAAACTGAGACCCCAGATGCATAAAGTCATTAAAATCTCATACCGGGGCTTGCACTGTGGTGCAGCAGGTTATAGCCCTGGCCTGAGGTGCTGGCATCCCATTTGGGTGCCGGTTCTAGTCCCCACTGCTCCTCTTTTGATCCAGTTCTCTGCTGTGGCCTGGGACAGCAGTGGAAGATGGCCCAAGTCCTTGTGCCCCTGCACCCACATGGGAGACCTGGAAGAAGCTCCTGACTCCTGGCTTCAGATTGGTGCAGCTCCGGACCGTTGCAGCCAATCTGAGGAGTGAACCAGCAAATGGAAGACCTCTCTCTCTCTATCTCTACCCCTCTGTAACGCTGTCTTTAAAAAAATAAATAAATTTATTTAAAAATAAATTCTCATACTAATTACTGATGTCTATTGTTTGAATGTGTCTCCCAAAAATTTACATGTTGCAAGCTTAGTCCTCAAATTTCATGCTCGCAGTATTCAGAAATGAGGCCTTTGGGAGGTAATTAGGATTAGATGAGGTCATGGAGGCCCTCATGAGGGCATTAGTGGCTTTATAGGAAGGGAGGGGGACCTGAGCTAGTACACTTGCTCTGTCTCACTATGCAATGCCCTTGGCCTTGTGGTTATACAGTGACAGGACCCTCACCAGAGGCTGGTACCTTGCTGCTGGGCTTCCCAGCCTCCAGAACTGTGTGCTAAATAAAGCTCTATTCTTTACGGGTTATCTGGTCTCAGCTATTTTGTTATAACAGCAGATTATGTACTAACACTGTCTTTATTTCTTCCCCTACCCTGTCCAGTAATCTCTTAGGTCAGAAATCCATTGTTTTATACCTTTTACCATGAGTCAACTTTTTGTTTTATTAATCAACTCTAGTTTGGACTGATTTCTGCTTTTTTAAAAAATTATTGTTTCTTTCAATTTTATTTGTATGCTTTTGTTTTAATTTCCTTAGCTGAAAGCTTAGTTCCATTTTAAAATGATATGAACATATAGAGTTCACTAAATTCTACTTGGTCACATTCCATAAGTGCTGGTGTTTAGAGTTCACCTTGTTTTTATTTCTAAATCATTTGTAATTAAAGAAATTTTTAATTTCTTCTTTAATCCAAGAATTATTTGGGAGATTATTTTTAAACTTTTAGGTGCTTTAGTTTTTTTTGTTTTTGTTTTTGGTAGTGGTGGGGGTATTTTGTTGTTTAACTTCTAATTTTTCCATTGTGGTGAGTAATTTCTTATTTTTGGAATTTATTGAGAATTTCTTTGTGACCTAATCCCCAGTCAATTTTTATGAATGTTCCATGTGTTTGAGAACAATGTGCATTTTTTGTTGTTTATTGGGTACAGGATTAAATATTTATCTATTACATCAAATTGTTAACTGTGTTATTAAAATCCACCCCAAATTTTCTTGAAAAAAAAAAAACACTCTATTTATATTTCAGGATCTGAGGTTTGTGTGCTTTTTTTCTTCTGTGGCTTTTTAAATGTCTCCTTAAAACGCCACTAAACTTTGCTTTGTGTACTCATATTTCAAAAGCACATAACTGGAAACATAAAAACAGTATATGACTATTGAATCTTTTAGATGTATTTGTAACTTTTTAAAATACTTAATAGCTGGACTATATTATAATTTTCTTGCAATCTATTTTGTCTGATTACTACTTCTACATCTTTAAAAATAATCTTTTTATGGGCATTTATTTAGGTCACTTTTTTCCACTACTTTATTTTCAACCTCCCAGTGTCAATTTGTTTTGTTTCATTTTCAAAACACTACATAAATAAAGAATTTTAAAAATCTGACTTGTGACTCTATCTTTAAAAAAGGAATCAGACATCTGCTGTAAATTGTTAATATGTACACGTGTGTGTGTCATTTTGTTATGTGTTCTCTACCTATCATGCTGTCGTTTCTTTTCTTGCTTTCCCTCTGGGAGTCAAATGTGCTCCTCTATGTGACTCTTTTGTTCTGCCCTAAAATAAGAATTGATAATTTTGTTTATATAGGTTCTGTACTTTTATTATTGAGCTTACTGGTACTTTATAGCATTTATTACTGTAATAAATGAGTTTTTCTTTATTTTTTTTCAAAAAGGTTTATTTATTTGAGAGGCAGAGTTACAGACTGAAAGACAGAGAGACAGAGAGGCCTTCCATTCGCTGGTTCACTCCCTATATGGCCGCAATGGCTGGAGCTGGGCTGATCTAAAGCCGGGAACCAGGAGCCAGAGCCACATGGGTGCAGGGACCCAAGGGCTTGGGTCATCTTCCACTGCTTTCCCAGGCCATAGTGGAGAGCTGGATTGGAAGTAGGGCAGCCAGGACTTGAACCAGCACCCATATGGGAGGCCAGCAGGCAGGCAGATGCTTAGCCTACTATGCCACAGTGTGAGCCCCATAAATGAGTTTTTTCTATTTTATTCCTTACTGATATAGTGCTGTATGCTCTCTTTAATATGTGAAAATCAAAACAAAAATGGGGGTAGGCATTTGACCTAGCAATTAAGACACCTGCATGGGGCCGGCACTGTAGCGCAATGGGTTAAAGCCCTGGCCTGAAGCGCCGGCATCCCATATGGGCTCCAGTTCTAGTCCCGGCTGCTCCTCTTCCAGTACAGCTCTCTACTATGGCCTGGGATAGCAGTAGAAGATGGCCCAAGTCCTTGGGCCCCTGCACCCATGTGGGAGACCTGGAGGAAAGCTCCTGGCTCCTGGCTTCAGATCGGTGCAGCTCTGGCCATTGCAGCCATCTGGGGAGTGAACCAGCAGATGGAAAACCTCTCTCTCTGTCTCTACCTCTCTCTCTAACTCTTTCAAATAAATAAAGTAAATCTTAAAAAAAAAAAAAAAAAAGACACCTGCATCCCACGTCAGGGTGCCTGGTTTTGATGCCCAGTTACAGCTCCTGATTCCAGACCTCGAGAGGCAGCGCTTATGGATGAAGTAATTGGGTTCTTGCCACTGAGGTGGGAGACCTGAGTTGGATTCCCAGCTCCCAGTTTCTGTCTTCAGCTGTTGAGGGCGTTTAGGAGTGTGAATCAGAGGATGAGAGCTCTCTTTGTCTATTTCTTTCTCTTCTTCTCAAATAAATAAATTAAAATTAAATAGTGGGTATGAACCTAGAATAGTGACTACTAGAGGCTGAGAAGAATGTGGGGAGGGGAATAACCTGAGGTTGAATAGTAGGTACCAAAATAATCAGATGGATGTACCAAGTTCCAAGGCCTGGATGCCTGGTTTGTTTTGTATTGTATATATGTTTTGAAACATTGCACTGTACTCCTTAAAAATGTCTAAGTATTACATGTTAACCAACAAATTTTAAAATATAAAAATTTTAAGAAAGACATGTAAATTTTTGCATACTTTGCATCATCCATGCAGGCATCTAATGAAATTAGCTTTTTAGTTTTTTTTTTTTTTTTTTTTTTAATTTTATTTGACGCAGTTAGACAGTGAGAGAGAGAGGGACAGAGAGAAAGGTCTTCCTTCCGTTGATTCACCCGCCAAATGGCTGCTACAGCCGGAGCTATGCCGATCCAAAGCCAGGAGCCAAGTGCTTCCTCCTTGTCTCCCATGCGGGTGCAGGGCCTAAGCACTTGGGCCATCCTCCACTGCCTTCCCGGGCCACAGCAGAGGAGCCGGACTGGAAGAGGAGCAACTGAGACTAGAACCCGGCGCCCATATAGGATGCTGGTGCCGCAGGCGGAGGATTACCCAAGTGAGCCTTGGCGCCAGCCCCAAGCTTTTTAATTTTAATATATTTTGAAAAGTTGCCTTTGTTTTCTAAACAATGATGTTAACAAAATAAGAATTACTTTGTTTCCCTTTTTAAAATATTCATTCTGATTTTCTAATTTTTTTTTTAATTATTGATTTATTTGAGAGGTAGAGTTACAGACAGTGAGAGGGAGAGACAGAGAGAAAGGTCTTCCATCTGCTGGTTCACTCCGCAAATGGCCGCAACGGCTGGAGCTGAACTGATTCGAAGCCAGGAGCTTCTTCCAGGTCTCCCATGTGGATGTAGGGGCCCAAGCGCTTGGGCCACCCTCCACTGCTTTCCTAGGCCACAGCAAAGAGCTGGATCAGCAGTGGAGCAGCTGGGACTCGAACTGGCACCCATAGGGGATGCCGGCGCCGCAGGCGGAGGATTGACCTGCTGTATAACAGCGCCGGCTGCTTTCTAATTCTTTTAAGTATACTATATGGTGTTTTCTATTCCTATCTATTCATATATCAATAATAGTTTTGAATAAGAATGTCTTTTTGGTATTCATGAGTAAAACTGTAAGCTCTTATATAAGCTATTGTTACACAACACTTATCTGAACCCAAACATGTTAGATGGGAAGTTTAATTTATAGCTATTAAGAAGCATTTTTCTTTATTATCAGCATATGCAGATAATAAAGGGGCAGTATAACTACAGTAATGACGCAGTATGACATATAATTTATTTTAGTGGTAGAATTTATTTTAATAACTTTCTAAATGGCTTTCAACTTAAGTTTCAAGTAATATCGAATTCTGAAGAGGTTTTTTTCTCAGTTATACTGTACTTCTTTTTATGGTGAGAAATTGTACTCCACAGTTGATTTCTGAAATACTGCCTACAAATACTAATTTCCTTGGTCATACCCATCTTTCCCGTTATGGGCTGTTGTGATGCTCAAATGAAGAATATATGTGGAAAGATGCAAACAATTTTGCACCATTGAGGCCCTGTTATTATGGTAGGTGCTTAATCAGTGCATGTTCATTCATTTGGATACCTGACTTGGCCACCCTCACTGCATATTTCCCTCTTCAATTATCCGTGCCCTTTTAAAAAGGGATATGAGACTCTGTGCCCAGGGACACAGTGGATATGTGTGCATTATTTATTGGGAAATGAATTACAACATACTGCCTCTTTTCAATGGCAGAATTTGGAGTCTTTTTTCGCTACCGATTCTGACAAGACATCTGTGGAAAAGATGCTTCCCAGTGGTCGTTTTGGTCAAACGTGGAGCTGAGCGGATGCTTAGCAAGCCCCAGCCACCTGGCAGGCCTTTGTTGACTTGGCGAGGGTCTCCAGACTGGGAAATTGGAGGAGCACATTTCATTCCAGATGAAGACAAGATTACGAGCTGATGATTTACTGTGAGACCCAGGCTTACCAGAGGCACCATTCAGAATGGAATGGGAAACTTGGGGATTTGCATCCATCAGGCACCAGGACCAGGGACCAGGAGGTGAATTACAGACCAAAGCTGTTTCGCCAGCTGGTGAGACTTCAGGATTCAATTCCAGAGCAGGTAGAGCTGCACTCATTAACAGGGCAATCAGGCAAGCTGGCTTAGACTTTGCCAGCGTCTTTACCTACAAGGAAAGTATCTTTCCAAGTGACAAGTAGAGACTTGGAGACAATATGCCCTATTTCTCTTAGGTTGGATTTCACAAGTCATTTCCCAGGTGGAGAACCTGAGACCCTCAGAAAGTCTGCTTTGTAGTCATCAGTTATGTTCAGGTGTCAGAGCTCCTGGGGGTCATTGTTGCTGCTTATAGAAAAATGATACATTATTATAAAATAATAATACAACAAATTAATTTAATAAAGTTTTATTCTAATTATTATTTCATCAATGATTAAATTCTAGTACAAATGTAATATTAGCTAAGCTTTCCCAGTCCTGGGAGATCCAACTTAAACACATAATTCCACGCCCTGTGGACACCGAGACCTTTCTGAAAGATTTGTGTGAATTTCCAGGTAGTGTTTAAATCCAGATAGTAATTAAATATTTAAATCCACATTTCATAAACCACTTGGAGCTTGACTTGACTGAAAATCTGGGACCACAGAGGGTCACCACACTGTTCACTGAGCAATAAACTATCTAAAACCACACATTAAGAAATTCCTGTTCTTCAAATCCAATGGGCCATCCTGCCATTGGGTTTCTCATTTACCCTTTGACCTATCTGCCCCCTAGTTTTAGGATCTCATCGGCTCCTTCCTTGGTGTCATCTTTCCATTCTTCCTTCTTCAAGAGTCTTGAAAACTCTGAATTCTTCTGCAAAACTTATAATTCAAACCCGACAAGTGTCAACAGAATGAGTGTTTTCTACTTAATACAAACGATCTTCCCGAGTGGTCTTTGTGAATACAAATAGTAGATACTCTCTCTGTCCTGTCTAAATGGGAAGGCAGGTATGGTGGGAAGAATAACTATATTCCTAAAGTTGTACTTAGGAAATTTGTATTCCTTAAAAAATAAATTAAAAAAAAAATAAATGGAGCAGCCTTGACTGTGCATAAGTCAATTTTTTCCATGTGGGAACAATGTTGCCAGATCTTTTGTTGTTTATAAAAGAATCTGGAAATTTTGATTTTATGTAAAATTTCCTAATTAGGCATAAGACAAACAAAACATGTCTGGGTAATACTTTGAAGGCAAATACTGCCGGATGCTCTACTCTCTAGACCTCTCTCTTTCTTGAACGTGCTTCTTCCTCTCAGTGTCCTGATTAACAGCATGTCAAGCTCAGGGCTCAGTCTGGATGGCAGTCATTCTCTATTTCCCCATTCTCTCCTATTGCTATTCCAAATAGATTTAAGCACTCCTTCTTTACATTTTCCAGACTCCTTTCTCCATATACCTCTTTCACAATGTGTCACTGTCTTTACTTGCTGGTCTACTGTCCTTGCTGCAGTATGAAAATCTCAAAGACAGGAACCACATTAGCCATCGTTTACCTTCAGCACCTGGTATGATGCTCGGCACACTGAATGTGCTAAGTTAATGCTTGTTAATTTGATGGGGGAAATAGATACAGTTCTGGGATGTGAATGAGGCTTGAGTTCAGATCTCCCTGCTGCTTCACCTCCCAGATTCTTGTCAAAAGTGTTAGCCCTGATCTTTGTGGGACAAGTGGAAAAGTAGCTGATACAATCTATGTGAAAAACTCATGTGAAGAAAATTTCACTGTTTTGAACAAATGTCTGGGCTCGTTCTTTGAAGGGCTTATTTTTTTAAAATGTTTATTTTATTTGTTTGAAAGACAGAGTTACAGAGAGAGGTAGAGACAGACAGGTCTTCCATCTGCTGGTTCACTCCCCAAACGGCCACAACAGCCGGAGCTGAGCTGATCCTAAGCTAGGAGCCAGGAGCTTCTTCCAGGTCTCTCATGTGCGTGCAGGGGCCCAAGGAATTGGGCCATCCTTCCCCGCTTTCCCAGGCCATTTGCAGGGAGCTGGATCGGAAGTGGAGCATCTGGGCCTTGAACACCCATATTGGATGCTGGTGCCACAGGCTGGGGCTTTAACCAGCTGTGCCACCACACCGGCTGCAAAAGAGCTAATTTTTTTAAAAGGGAGGGGAAGGGAGAAGGGAGAAAAAGTGGTGGGGGAGAGAGAAGAGAATTTTTAATCTGTTAGTTCTCTCCCCAAATGGCTACAAAGACCAAGGCTGGTCCAGTAGCCCAGAACTCTATCCACATCTACGTGGGTAGCAAGTACTTGGGCTGTCTTCCACTGCTTTCCCAGGAAAATTAGCAGGGTTCTGGATTGGAAATGGAGCAGCCGAGACTTGGATCAGGGCGTGTAACTGTGTAATCTGTTGGGGGCACTTGAGCAGGCATTTCTTCTCACCAGGAGGAGGGCAATGTGTGAATGAGGTAGAAGCTGGGCATTGGATGGAAATACCCAGAGAATATCTGAGGCTCCTCTCTGGAATGTGAATTAGAAAGAACAGTTGGGCAGCTTCCTTGGACCTGTCTGGATAAGGGACTTAAATACTCCTAAGAAACAGATGAGTTATTTCCAAACAATGCTGCCATTTAACTCTCTCAGAGTTGAAGTCTACTAATTCAGATAAAATTACTTCTAGAAGTGTAAAGCCAAATTTCAGAGCAGAATGGCATTTTGGAAAGGAGAATTTAGGGAGCAAAAACTGGAAAGCCTGTCCCACCATCTCCGGCCCCAGAGTAACCTGGAATGATTAGTTTTGATTAAAGAAGTCAATAAAGGTAAAGATTTTCTTTTATTTGGATGCTATAGAATTAAGATGTATATCAATGGATTATTTATCTTTATGTTTAAAACAAGTTATTTCTCAATGTTTTGTTCTTTTAAAAATTTTTTATTTATTTTCATTTTATTTGAAAGGCAGAGTAAGAGAGAGATGGAGACCTTTTATCTACTGATTCACTGCCCAAATGCCTGCAAGTGCCAGGGCTGGGCCAGTCAGAAGCCAGGAGCCAGGAACTCAACCCGGGTTTCTCACACGTGTGGTAAGGGCCAAGTACATGAGCCGTTACCTGCTTCCTCTCACCTGTGATTAGAGTCCCATGACTTTAAGCATAAGATGAAAACAATCAAACATTATGCGTGTCATGTTTTAACTTATCTCGTATGTGTGCAGGGCATTTCAAGGTGTAATGAATAAGAACTCCCTGGCCAGTGATGTGGCTGTGTGGCTCGAGGAGCTGAAGGTTTTGCCCCCTGAGAGGCAGAAAGTCCTTCCTGACTGTGCACGCCCCACTCACCTGCCCCCACCATCAGCCCATGCCTCCTTAAAGTGATATTTCATTTTCCCTGAAGAGGGAAAACTCAAATGGCATTCTATCCCAGTGTGTATGAGGACTGCAGGAATTTGGACTTTAAATGTGGTAAGGATGGATAAAGTACCAAGGAGCAGGTTGTGACAAAGTTGAGATTCCAGGTGGTAGCTGGGGATTGTTGTGGGTGTGGGGGACAGGTTCTTCAAACCTCAAATAACAAATTGAATGAGCCTCACAAAGACCACAAGTATCCAGCAGCCAAGATTTGTTATAGCAAACAAAGTACACGCTACAAGGGGAGCACGTGCCAGCCTCTGGACAGAACTCAGCTTAGAGTCTGAGGAAGACAGCTCCGCACCTCCTCCCATGGCCTACATGGATTTTTGGGCTATGAATTTCTAGGCAGGTTTTTCATCATTACCAAGGAGACTTTTGCCAGATGTCCTGGGCAGAGATGCTATTGCTGGGGACTCGAGCAGGGGTCCTGGGTGAAGGAGTGGTGCCGGGCCACTCTCATGGGTGCTACTGGGGAGACTTCCATTAGGGTCCCCTGTTTGGCCGCTGGTCATCCATTACTAGACCCCTCATGCAAGGTTCCTGCCAGCATGTGTTTTACAAGATGAACTCTGGTTGTCGCCTCCCTGGGTTTGGCTGTTAGGGTTTGGATTTTCTAGCCTGGGTTGGCTAGTAATTCATGCAAGCATGCAGACTGTCTTTGAACTACCTGCTTTTTAAATGGGCATTTTTAAGCAAGAAAAACAGTTAATTTCAGTTTAACTGAGTAAAACAGCAGCTTTAGGGTTTTTTTTTTAAATGAATTTTTCTGTTTTCCCCTGACCCTACCTATCTCCTGCCTGACACTCATCTGCCCTTTGCTAACTTTCTTCTGCTGGCACTGGGGCTATAGGAGGATTGTTAATACAGATGACTATCAAAAAATTTTTCTTCTGGGAGGGACAGATATTGCTCTATTTTTCATGCATGAGGTTTGGGATCAGGTATTTGTCCACTCTGGATAACCACACGCAAATCATTTCGTATTTAACATGTGTTTTTAGCCTGCAGCTTGACATCTGAGCTTTGCTGGCCTGGAAAAGACTGCCCCTCCCAGGGCCAACCCATTCCCAGAGATGGTAAATGACTTGCCTATGAGTCTGGCTATCATATGCCAACAAAATCAGTCCACAGCTCGTGCGTGCCCTGTCATGAGCCTCCTGGACTAATGGCCAAGTACTAGACAACTAGACAGGCCTTACACTTCAGAGCCTGTTGAAGATGTTCAAACTAGCCAACGCTACCCTGCTTCCCCTGCCATTTGTTCCTTCTGGTGGGAGGAACAATAAAGGCTCTCGCCCATGTTTCCCCTTGCTGTCCCTTCCTTATCAACACTGGTGCTTTCCTGTGTGGCTGTGGCTGGCCGCACCCCTCTCAGGAACTGTGAGGGAGGAACTGGCTTTGCAACAATAATTGTCTCCTAATTTCCTGATTTTCACCATACCTGAAAAATAGTGCATCTACATTTTTCTATAAAGATTTTATTTATTTATTTGAAAAGCAGAGTTACAGAGAGAGAGAGAGAGAGAGAGAGAGAGAGAAAGTCTTCTATCTGCTGGTTCACTCCCCAGATGGCCACAATGTCCGGAGCTGCACTGATACGAAGCCAGGAGGCAGGAGGTATTTCTAGGTCTCCCACGTGGGTACAGGGACCCAAGGACTTGGGCCATCTTCTACTGCTTTCCCAGGCCATAGCAGAGAGCTGGATCAGAAGTGGAGCAGCCGGGACTCGAACCGGTGCCCATATAGGGTGCCGGCACTGCAGACAGTGGCTTTACCTGCTACGCCACAGCACTGGCCACTGTAAATCTACATTTTAAAACACATGTGTCTGGGGTTGGTGTGGCATAGTGGGTAAGGCCGCTGCCTGTGATGCTGGTATCCCATACAGGTGTCAGTTCATCTCCCGGCTACTCCACATCCAATCCAGATTCTTGCTAATGGCCTGGGAAAAGTGCTTGTTCCCCTGCCACTTATGTGGGAGACCTGGTTGAAGTTCAGCCCAAACTATTGGGCAGTTTGGTGAGTGATCCAGCAGGTGGGGGATATCTCTGTTTATCTGTGTTTCTCTCCCTCTGTCTGCCTGCCTTACAAATAAATTGACAATAAGTAAAAATTTACCTGTGAGCCTGCAAAATCCTTGTCCTAAATGCACGTGTGACTGATAGCATTGACACGAACAGCATTCTAAATTGGTTTCTTTGTTACTGATTTGTACGACAGGTTGTTCTGAAGGCATTTTTCAAATGAACAAAACTTTTCCTTATGAGCAGATTAAATTGTGAGAAATATTTGGGATAACTAAGAATTTCAGTGTGCGAAACAGTAGACTGAGACTGAGTACTGAAAAATATATTTTTTGTTGGAAGTGTTAACATGGCAAAGAAGGATTTGGACTTCCACTTGCTCTGCTTAGCTTCAGTGAGCAGAACTAGCTGTAAATGGAGGGCAAAGGAAGGAAGCTCTCTAGCTCATTATTAAGAAATTAATTAAACAATTAGTATTATTTAAAAATAATCCCAAATTGGCTGTGATTGGTAATAATGAGTTCATGAGTAAAGTTGAATACAGAATATATAACTAACCACAGGGACTACTTATAATTTTTTTGTAGGTAGTACTACAGTTGCAATAAAATTTATGTTTTATAATTATTTATGTTATATCTTTGCCCTCTTGTGTACCAACATTTCATGGACGCTAAACCTAGATTCTGTGAGGGCTGAGCACGTATCTGTTGTATTTTACTGTTGTATTCCAAGTGAACAGTGACTAGCTCGCATTAGTGGATCAGTGCATATCTGTAGAATAAGTAAGTTGGGCAAATGTCTGTTGGAGTATCTGGTGAGAAGTGGAATTAGAGAGTCCCTACATTTTGTTCACTTTTGTGTCCAAAGTCCTGCTTCCTTGTCTCTGTGGGTACACAGCTAGACTACATTTCTCAGACACCTCCAATATTATGTGGCACCATGGGACAA
Source organism: Oryctolagus cuniculus (assembly GCF_964237555.1). NCBI lineage: Eukaryota > Metazoa > Chordata > Mammalia > Lagomorpha > Leporidae > Oryctolagus > Oryctolagus cuniculus. The sequence goes on from NC_091432.1 coordinate 155,544,293, forward strand.
ATTCTGACAGGTGGGATGTGGATAGGCCAAGTCCATGCAAGCCTATGGTATAATCCTGCGTGCTTTATAGTGCTTCCCTTGACTCCCAGCCACTTGGAGGGCACACAGGGACAAAGATGACATTTCACCCTCTATTTTGACTGCTCTGACAGGAACTCATGATTGCAGGCATAACAGTTCCTATCTCTTAAATGCAGGATCTTTACGATTTCTTGTGTAGTAATATAGTTCAAAAATTCATCAGTTCTCTGGAGTCTCGTTTTTCAGAAAAAAAATTTGTTATTGTTTATTTATTTGAGAGGGAGAGGAAATGGAAGAGAGACAGAGATAGAGATAGATAGATAGATAGATAGATAGATAATAGATAGGTTGATAGATAGATAGATACAGAGAGAAACACACTTAGATAGATAGATACAGAGACAGAGAGAAACAGGCTTCTATCAGCTGGTTCACTCCCTAAAATTCTGCAACAGTTTTAGCTGAGCCCAGTGCAGAAACTGTGATTTGGGAACTCAGTGCATATCTCCCATGTGGGCTGCAGGGACTCAAGTGATCGAACCATCACCTGCTCCTCCCAGAGTGCAGATTAGCAGGAAGCTGGAATCAGGAGCAGAGCAGGGACTCAAAGCCAGGCACTCTGATATGAGTTATGGTTGTCCTGAGTGGCATCTTAATTGGTGGGCCAAACACCCGCCTCTTTCTTCTCTTTTGATTTGGGATTTTATGATTTAATCAAACCAGACTAGGGGATCTGAGAAGGCTATGCCAAAAATCAGGCTTTTATGTCAATTTTGTTTTCACAGATTAGCCTCTCTGGTTTCTCTTTTTTTAGTCTCCTATGGAAATCTCAAAACATGTGGCTAATAGGTAGTGCCCTCTAACTGCCATTCTGGCTCCTTCTCTTACTGCTTTTGGTTAGATCTTTGGAGAGAGGAAAGTAAAGAGAGTATTTTCAATGAATGTGGTCAATGAAGCTGCCGTTCTCCACATTGCTTATGGCGAAAGCATGTCTATGCCTGGTGCCTCTGCTGGGGCATGATTTTCTGAAGGGCAAAGCCCGTAGAATGACAGCAGAAAGTCAGGCAGGTAAAATTAGAAAAGGAGAATGCATCCCCCTATATGTAGTTGAGAGGGGTACTGAAGTCTTTCACTATGCCTTGCCCTGCACCATGAACTTGGGTGGTTTAAGGAAAGGTCTGTGAGCACCAGATGTCAGGAATTTTACAGTGTTTTACAAGAACATTTATTCAAGTTAAACTTTGTAAGTTCAATTTAGGATACAACAAGGGGAAACTTTTGCAATACAGTGGCTTTGTAATCTAAGACACACTCTTCCCCACCCTACTCCATGTCAAGATGGCATTAGAGGGTTTTCTCCTCTTCTCTCTCTGGATCAAGGAGCTGCCACCACTTGGAATATGGGGTCAAACACAAGGGTACCTCTTTCATACCTGACAGGCCTCATGCACACTAGCCTGGTGTGTTTATGCCAGCTCTTGCTCTTATATAAAAAAATAGGATCTATGACTGGAGCCAAGCTTTGTGCACAAAAAGGGTTTAATTCATATTTATTAATAACTCTATCAAAGGTTCATACTTTTCATGTTATATGGTTGAAGTTGAGTTTAAAAGTGCTGAGTTTCATCTTGTATTTCAATGCTACCATGTGTAGGTGACTTTATAGAAAAGAATTCCTGGATGGGACCTGTATTGTGGTGCAGCAGGTTAAGCTGCTGCCTGAAATGCTGGCATTCCATTTGGGTACTGGTTCAAGTCCTGGCTGCTCCACTTCTGATCCAGCTCCCTGCTAATGCACTTGGGAAAACAGGAGAAGATGGCCCAAGTGCTTCAGGCCCTTCCATCACGTGGAAGACCCAGATGGAGTTCCAGGCTCCTTGCTTCAGCCTGGTTCAGCCCAGTGTGGTGGCCACTTGAGGGGTGTACCAGTAGATACAAGATCTCTGTCTATCTCTTCCTCTCTCCCTAACTTTGCCTTCCAAATAAATAAATAAATGAAGCTTAAAAAAAATTCCATGAACAAGTGTTAGTGACCCGATTATGTTGTCTGGATTAGGTTGTTATAGTATGTTTGCCTTCTCTGATGAGTCACTTGCAGACTTGACTGGAAACCAAGGGACATAAAGGATCCACCAGTGATGCTCTCAGAGACATCAGTGCAGTCTGCTGTTTCCGTGTCTTCGGAGCAGGGCCGTGTGGGTCTGGATGTTTTGAATATAGATGCTCATTGAAATACTCTGCAAGGGCTTTCGCTGATTCCACAAATGAGTTGGGAGAAACCTTATCGAAGGCTTACTAAAGTTCATCCTGTTGTTTGAGTCAATGCTTCTACTTTTTTTTTTTTTTAAAGATTTATTTATTTGAAAGTCAGAGTTACACAGAGAGGAGAGGCAGAGAGAGAGAAAGAGAAAGAGAGAGAGGTCTTCCATCCACTGCTTCACTCAGAGAGAGAGAGAGAGAGAGAGAGAGAGATCTTCCATCTGCTGGTTCACTCTCCAGATAGCTGCAACAGCCAGAGCTGTGCCAATCCAAAGCCAGGAGCCAGGAGCTTCTTCTGGGTCTCCCACATGGGTGCAGAGGCCCAAAGACTTGGGCCATCTTCTACTGATTTCCCAGGCCATAATGCTTCTACTTTTAAAACCTATTAAATATTGTTTAAAGCTGCTATTCCTTTTTTTTTTTTTTTTTTTTTTTTTTTGACAGGCAGAGTGGATACTGAGAGAGAGAGAGAAAGGTCTTCCTTTTGCCGTTGGTTCACCCTCCAATGGCCGCCGCGGCCTGCGCGCTGCAACCGGCGCACCGCGCTGATCCGGTGGCAGGAGCCAGGTGCTTCTCCTGGTCTCCCATGGGGTGCAGGGCCCAAGCACTTGGGCCATCCTCCACTGCACTCCCTGGCCACAGCAGAGAGCTGGCCTGGAAGAGGGGCAACCGGGACAGAATCCGGTGCCCCGACCGGGACTAGAACCTGGTATGCCAGCGCCGCTAGGTGGAGGATTAGCCTAGTGAGCTGCGGCACCGGCCCTAAAGCTGCTATTCTTAGACCATTTCCCTTCTAGGGACCTCAGCCTGTAGCAACTTCCTAGCACCTTAGAAATCGCTGGCCTCTCTTAGAACTGCTTTGTTTAACATCACTGTGAGTGTGTGATTAACCTCAACTGCTTCCTATAGTAGCTTCAAATAAGATTCCTTGCATCCCCATTAGGTGGACACTGATTTTGCCAATGGAGCAGCTTGGTGATGCATTGTTAAAAAAATAAAATCAGGTCTAGAGGCTTCATCGGTAATTATTATCTGAAAGAGTTCATCGGATGCGGGGATTGTCCCACCCATTTCAAACCTTTTGCAGCTTATTTCAGCCAAGTGTTTGCAGGGAGAGTTGCTTGTGGCTCTGTAAGCTAGGGCTTTTATGGAAGTGCTGAGAAAAAGAGAGCTATTATCTTCGAGAGATGCTGCTCTCATTTTAATTGCAACTTGGTATGAATGAAGTCTGGGTCTTTCCTCAATGAACACTTCTAACTCAGGCCAGGTCCAGCAGACACAAGAATTTCCAGAAAAGAAAACTTACCCATTATTTAAGAAGAAAAGCACAACTGGTAAGAACCCATGAAATGGTGTTTACAATGCCAAATTTACCTCCTCTTTGTTCCTTGGTGATTAAGCAAAGCATCAGGCAAGATTTTTTTCTTTTTCTTCTTTTAATTTTGTCCAGCATTAAAGGAGGGAACTTCATAAACATTGATTGTCATTTACAGAAAACATTCAGAAATCATGTGTGCATTATCCAGGAATGCTAACAGTATTCAACTAATAATTTACAGGACATAAAATAAGGACAAAAACCTATTACATTCTAAAGTAATATAAAACTCTTTTTTAATTGTTAGGGAGTGCTGTTTTATTCTAGTATATTTATACTTAAAAAAACCTCAATGATTACTTCCTAAATGACTCAGGCTGCAGGTTTACTGACATACACGGAAATTAGGGCTTATATATTAAACAAGGAGAGAGAGAGATCAGAAAATTGTAGATTTTAAAACTATATATGTCACTGGGTTTATTTGCAGTTTGCCTTTTGCCTCTATAGGCTGAGAAGAATACATGGTAATTATGTAATGAAGCTCCAGTGGTGACTATAAGAGGCATTATTTTTTAAAGTAGAATTATTTTAGAGTGCATACTTTTATTTTACATAGATGCGGCAGTGCAACTTTTGTGCATTGCCAACAGTGGTGTGCATGCTAATGAGATGAAAACTGTACCCCTTCCACGCTTGCTCCCCAAGGCGCAGTGGTGGATAGGGGGTGCAGCCAAGCCCCGGACAGCCCTTGGTTTCAAGTGCTGAAAGGCTTAGAGTCACTTCACTTTGCAAGTGTAAGCTGGAGCTAAAGTAAAAAAAAAAAAAAAAAAAAAAATCAAACCTCTGAATGATGGAACGATATGAAAATCATTTCTCTCAATCCTAAAAGCAAGGAAGCATTGTCAGGGATTTAAAAAATATTGGAAAGTCTCATTTAAATCTAAATATCTTTTTTCTTATAAATTGATCATCATAAAATATTAGCCTTTTACAGTCCTATTTGGGATGCAGGAAAAGCATCAGCTTCCACAGACTTGCTCCTGCCTGGGTTGCTACAGTTCATGACACCTCAAGTTTTCCTCCCTCTCGGTTGCTCCCCAACCCTCCCCCAGGTTCTTTACAACATTTATTTGGTGAAGGTCAGTTATGGCTTCAGCGAATGAGTGGTCTGACCTCAGGTTATTAATTATAAGAAATAAACGTGTACAAAAATATTTTGTTCATCAGAAAGCGGAGTTTGTTTTCCTTAAGCTATCCCATGCAGAAAGGATTTAGACAAAGCCATTTACTTACAAGGAAAGATGACTTAACTCACACAATGTTTTGTTTTTTGAATTTCCTTTTTCATATTGTCTCCTTCAGACAGCGTTTGCAAGTCTTAGGCCAATCTTCAGTACAAATTCTTTGGAGCAGATTTAATTGACAGCCCTGTCCCTTTCTCAGTTGTGTTACAAAAAGAAGCATACACTGAACACCAATGACCCGTCAAGATGCTTAAACTGTTATGACCAGTTTCCATTAAAAAACCGAGAAGTACAGAACACGCAGAAAGGAAGCAAGTGCATATTTGCTCTTTGTTGTTTTTTCCCCCTCTAAAAAAATTGTTACAAAGTCTTATGCTTAAACAGACATAGAAAAATCAGTGTATTCACTGTCTCTGGTTATTTACAGCAAAAATTGCAGAGACAGCATACATTGTATTAGACCTTCCACAAGCATATATTAAAAGTAATTACATTTGAAAAAATATTTTTATTTTTCCTCTACATTTCTACAATACGTACTCAGTTTTCTGTGGGTGTAGTTTTCATTCTTGTGTGTGTGTGTTAATCCGATGAAGCAGATGGTACTGTGCTTGGATGTGGGATTTGTAGCTTTGCAGACATACCTCATGTGTGCCTGCATATGGTTGTGACAGAGGCCTGCGAATGCTCGCCGTCAGCCACAGCCAGCAGAGTGGTGGAATATAAGGATCGTGCCGCCCAGTTGGAAAGCAGCTACCCTGTGTTTCCCTGAACTGGGCTCATTAAATTCCGGTAACCCTTGTGCTTTATTTATTTTTGACCATGAGAACAATCACTGAGCTGCTTTCTCTGATCCACTGGAGTCATGCAGGAGGCAAAGATTACTATGGCCAGTTCCCATCGGAGCAATTCCAGCAGCTTAGGAAAAAGTGCACAGACAGACAACCTCCCTCTGCTACGTAAGAACCCATGGTCTGCACTTCAGGGAGGACTGTGCGATCAGGACTGCAGAAAGAATTCTTCAGATACATATGACTACGGGAAAACAAAACCTTGTTGCAGATAGTGAAGCCACACATTTAAAGGAAACACATTGAAACTCAAAGGCATCAAAGTCCTGGGTTTGACTTTTAGAAAAAGTAGCAAGAAACCTAGACCCCTGGCTCTGTGAAGATGGGCATTCTGGAAAGACAAATACAAGTGTCTTGTTTCTGCCTTCATTAAACTGAATTGCTTTCACTTTTTGACCATTGGCTGTTTTTTTTTTTTTTAACTGACCTCTTCCTATATCCTTGAGTAGTGATAGTTAAATATAGAAATTAAATTGAGTATCAAAAGGGCAAGATCTCTTCCCTGCGCCTCCTTCCTATGCTAATACCATTCTAGTATCATCTGGGGTTCAGTAAGGTCAGATGCTGCAGCTGAACAGGCCCCTAGGTGCAATTTTGGTTTCAACCGAAGGTTGTGACCTAGTTGTCTCTGGGCCCTCTTCTGCTAGAGATGCATTGTTGGTCTGCATTAAGCTGTGATCAACTCCCATCATTTATAACTCAAGAGATTTCATAAAAATGCAGAAGCTCTAGCAATAGTCAGCGGAATAGGGGATGTCCCATTTTAGATAGGGCATCTCCTGGCCAGTTGCCCACTAGGCTGTTTCACTCTCTTGTATCCACTCCCTGGCCCCCTTAGACCTTTGAAATGTTAACCCCTGCTTTTAATGGGCCCATGCCACTGGTCCTAAGAGTCCTCCAGAAAAAAAAGAAAAGAAAAGAAAAGAAAAGGGGTGCTGGCTCTTTTCTGAAAGATTCCCATGATTTTCCATACCAGGCCTTAACCCTCCTTTCTGCTTGTACCAGCAATTGGAAACAGAGGATCGAATAGTTTGTCTGAAGCAGATCGTGGGCTATTCTCTCTTCTTTATAAAGGGGACTTTGTGCAAAGTTTCACTACAGATACACACTTTAAAGTTATTGCTGTCCTACTGAATGGGGGCCCTGTCAGGTTACAATGTACTTGCTTGGATTTATTGTCCAACTTCATTGGGCACAGACATTTATGGATAAAAGAAGAGTTGGGGAGAAATTATTTCTTCTAAGTTCCAGTAACAATAGAAATTTTCCTTGTTGCTGTAATAAACAGAAACAAAGAATATGGAACAGCACTGACATTGTTTGCATCTGACTGATGGATTTGAGAAAAAGCTGGTAAGTTTTCAGATTATTCTTGGGACATTCAAGCCTGGTACATATAGCATCACAATGAGTGAGCATGAGTAGACTATCCATCTGTAAGCCTTTCTACAAACTGTTGAGCTTGACTGCTGTGAAGTTATGTGTGGAACAACGCAGCTATGATAGGAAATGTACCAATGCCTCCCTGGCAGCTTGTGTGATTCAGAGTTCATTATGATGTAGGCTTTCTTGGATTCTGCCAAAGAAATCTAATTATCCGAGAGACCATTGCGTTCTCTGTTTTTATCTACTCAGAGGTGCTTTAGCCAGAACCCTGACGATCTCACAAAAGCAAGTCAAATCCTGGAGGGGTAAGTGTGTTGAGTCCATCTCCACCCTCCGCCTTCAGTCTTTAGGGGAAAAAAAGACACAAAAAAATTGATACGTAGGGACGTATGTGGAGTGTCAAGCCATTTTTGGACTCCCTTGTTCTCTTATTTTTCCTCCAAAAATTGTCTTTCCTTTCACGGACCACAGCTATACACTAGAGTGTGAATTTATACAACTTCATCTCCTTTGTCAATTTTGTCTAATGCCAGTTAGAGTTCTATGTTTCCCTTGCTCTGGACTTGTATAGGCAGAAGCTTGGATTTACTGGGAGAACTATGAACGGGGTGTCTGGATTATTTGGCTCTGAACAGATTACAGACAACAAGACTAGGTTGTCTTTACTCATGTGCAACTTTTAGGCAACTTCATATAATAAAAGTAAATTCAGTTTATGACATGAAGTTAGCTGGTCTGAAAGCCTTGTCAGAGGTTTCCTCATTGTCATATTTAATTTATACTGTTTACATTTTGTGGTCATTTTCCTGTTTCTCCCCCCTCCTTGTTTAAAAATTGAAACATCCCTGAGTGGATACAGTGCAACATCTGCATCAAACAGTGATTGTCATTTACAAAGCATGAAATGAGAAAGACAGATCATGGATTCTTTCTTCCAGCGCACACTTTATCATGAGTGTGTTGTGAGCATGTGAGCTCTCATGGGGAGGAACAAAGTTCTGGGGTTACACCTTATAAAGAAAGTTGTTCTTACCAAAATCACAAAATATCTTGACATGTAGTCACAGGAGATGTTCAAAAGCTTTGCTGCCATTGAAAACAGACTTGATTCTCTTTTAAGGGAAAATGGGCAACTGTGGCCAAAACTGGAAATCTCCTCTCTCAACTGAAATGGGCTGAACATGTACTGGTTTCCATTGTTTTGTTCTGGTTCAATTGCGAGCCCTGCTTCCTGTCCCCTAGCTTCAAAAGGTTCATGCCGTCCCAGTGAAATGCTTGCACTAGTGGAAATGACACAAATTCAAAACCAGCACCTCCTGAGGCAAATGTGGGGAACAATCTTTTTCCTACATCACTCATGGGACAAGGGAGGAAAAAACTCTCAGTCACTTCATCAATTGAGCCAATTTAAATTCTCTAAGGTAAATTGGAGGCAACAAATGATTCCCTTTACAACTGGGCAGGAATTACAGGCTGACGATGGGAAACACTAGGCCAACAGAACAATGAAAACAAAGTTTGACATAAGTTCAAAGCTCAAAGGGAAACACCAAGTAGACACATTAAGCATCGCCTATCACAAGCCAATCATAAAACATACATTGCATTTGGAAACGGCTTGGTTTAATTGAGTGCCTTCCATTACCCTGTTTTCCTAGCAATCAGTAAAGTAATCTTTCCATTAGAAGGAAATATGACTCTTGGAATTAATTCTTTATACAAAGAGCTAGCAGGAGTGACATTTACACCAAAAAGAATTGAGTCCCTGTAGCAGCATAATAAGCAGTCTACAGCTGTCTTCTCAGAACCAAAGGTAATTTGGTTCAATGTAGTTAAATTAATTGAATATAACAGTAGTTGAGAAAGAGATTCATTATTTTAAAGCCTTTTTGTTTTTCCCCATTGGTTTGGAATTCATCAATCATGAGGTGAGAAAAGGCTCCGTTTTCTGAAAGGAAAAGACTAACTCTAATGCTTTGGTCGTCAGTCAGGAGTTCTGAGGCATCTTGGAGATGGTTCTCAACCAGGAACTTCAGGAGAGCCTAAGAGATGCAAAAAATGAACCCCTCCACTGACAAAAATGTACAGATCAGGTGTGTGTGTGTGAGAGAGAGAGAGAGAGAGAGAGAGAGGAGAAAAGGAGGGCAGATCTTCATAAATAGGGGGCTGGCTAAATCTTTTGAAGACCACAATTTTCATTGCCTTATACACAAGCTTCTCCCCTAGATTCCTTTTTAAATACCTTATTTTGAATCAGATAATAACAAAGGCACAGGTTTCAGGACAGAGGCAGAACTAGTGCCTTATAATTTATACTTTGATTATTAATTTTACTGCAGAAATGTGGAGAAGTGAAAACTTGTACAAGGAAGTTTAAATTCTCTGATTCGGATGTCACCCTTGCATTGTGTACTTTCAAGAGCTATTAAATAAGCCTAGGCTGGATAGATGACGTAATTTCAAACTCCATAGGAAATAGTTAGGATGTTGGCAGATAGTAATTCCTTAGCATAACACAGCTATTTTTTCTTAGTCTGTCAAGCTTTTGTTATATTTTTATAATATAACATTTCAGAGTTGAAAAAAATTCTAGGTCCTGGACTAAGACATAGAGAGTCCTGCCTCCCTCTCGCTGGCCACTTTTCCCAACAAATGTATTAATGAGAATTAATATAAATAATTATTTATTTACTGTATATGTTCTCTCTCTACGCTTTCTTTGCCAAAATGACTAGAGGGAAAACGTTTACATGAAATGGCATTGGGCCCTGTGTTCTGATTTACTCTTTCCTTTTTCTAGAAAAGAATTGCTGGTGGTCATAATCCACAGACAGTATTTTTCAGTAAGCACCAAAGTCAAGTTTCTTTCACAACTGGAAACCCAAAGAAAAAAGTGTTTTCTGTATTTTGATGAAAAATAGTAAATACCTATCATTTGGTCAAAAAAGTCTCAGACCTTACAATATTATCTAAAGCCGAATTCTTAAAACAGGAAAATGGCTCCAGATACTTCCCCTCTCTCCCAACCCCAATAAGTACCATCTTGACAAGGCTTTGATGTCATTGATAGAAAAAGTTTCTATGCAGAGGCCATGCATTCTATTTATTCCTTCACAGATGTGTTTCTGAATTGGTACTGCCCTGCCTTTGATTAGAGATGAAAACATCTCTGGCTAGGAAAACAAAATCCTGATTGTCTAACAAAAAGGTAACATACAACACAGAAGATAAATCATTTAAGAGAGCCTGACTGAACCTCCACTGCTAGTAGGGATGATATTTTAAGCCACAGTGCATGTGCATGTATAAGTAATAGTCATATATAATATTTTCACATATTATATACTTATTACATACATGCACAATACGTTCCAAGACAGCTACAAATTTACACATGCATCAACTATCTAAAAACATAGAAATAGGTAAGCCTATTAAGTGGAATTTCTTAAATTATATTTGAATAATCAACAGGAAAAGTAATCATGTAAAGTACCGCTCTGTTCTCGAATATATCTACAATAAAATTCTATAAACAGTTGTCTCCCAAAACATACCCGAATAAAATTAAAAAAAGATAACACCCAGTGTCCTATATTTGTATATTTATGGTCATTTCAAAAACAAACAAACAAATAAAAGAGCCCCACTCAGGTGCATATTTACATTCTTCAAACTGTAGCGGTGAAAAATAACTCTATTAAGTGCAGGACATTCCTAATGTTGCAGTAGTGACATTTTCCTTAAGTCTCCATGAACACATTGCTTTTGTCTTAATGGTGATGCATTCCATGACTACGAGACAGTTCTCTGGTCTCCTTCATTTGCAGACGGTGGCACAGTCAGGGTTAAAGAGCTCCTTGTATAGCGGAGGAAACAGTGTATTCACTATGTCTGGATGAGATTGCTTAAATACCTGAAGCTTCTCCCCATGCAAGTTGCAAACTGCAGTGATGGTTGGTATCTTGGCTATTAACTGCAGAACCAAGAGACAGGGAGGGAGATAGAGAGGGATGCTCATTAGTGCTTTGTCTTCTGAATCAGTGTCCTTCCTGGTCCCACATAATAATAAATTGCTTTGGAGAAAGAAGGCTCGCTTTCAGTTTCTCTTTTGGAACACAACACAACACACCAAAGCAAAAGGCATCTCCCACCCCATCCCCTAAGGAAAATGGAAAGAGAAAGAAGCAAGCAGGACCAAGTTTCCTGATGCGTTGTTCTTAAATAAAGTGTGTATGAGAGGTAGTCAAATTTAACAGCTAGCTAGGAGTGGACGCTCCACTACCTGAGACAGAATCTTGGTTCCAAAAAAGATTAGTGATGGGATGGCTGTGATATACTCTCTGATTCAGTTTTCCAATATGTAAAATAGGATTAATAATTGTACCTACTATTAGTAAGTAATAGAAGTGTGGACTGAGTGAAGTTTGTAAGGTGTCAAGAACGCTTTAGGCATGAAGCATAGTTGTTCACTAATATTACAGACTAGGCATCTCTAATCCAAAATCTAAAAGGTGAAATGCCCCAAATTGAAACTCTTTGGGTGCTAACACAAGGTCACAAATGGAAAATTTCACCCCTGACCTTATGTTATGGGTCATAGTCAAAATGAAGGCACACTGACATTTCATATAAAATTGCCTTTACATGTGGGGCCCATCCCCAAGACACGTTCACAAATACATATTACAAATTCTGAAAAAATCCAAAATTCAAAGCACTTCTGGTCCCAAGCATTTTGGATAAGGAATGCTCAACCTGTATTCTTATTTACCATTTCTCACAGATTTTTATGACATGAATGTTAGAATTGTGGGTTTGGAAGGTGATGATGTTTGGAAAGTATGGGGGGCCTTATTATGAAAAAATTATGCATGGATTTCAGGGTGTTTTGCATCACACTTATCTGTTAACTCCAATTTTTCCATGAGCATTTTGAAATACCCTTATCTAACCAAATGGCAGCATTGAGTTTAATTTTCTGTGTTGCTTCGCTGTCAATTTCACTAAACCCACCTGTGACTCTCCAATCCTTTTCCATTTTAATGGGTAAGATGAAACTTCTATTTACGGCGAACTCAAAAGTCTTCCATAGCCTTGGCAACTCATGACTAGAGCCTAGGGAGATTACTGACGCCATAAACAAGAGTGTCAACTTGTTAAGTCAACAACAGGAGTCACAGTGTATTTACTTCTCATGTGGGATCTGTCCTTAATGTGTTGTCCAATGTGAAGTAATGCTATAATTAGTACTGAAACAGTATTTTACACTTTGTGTTTCTGTGAGGGTGCAAACTGATGAAATCTTTACTTAATATATACTGAATTGATCTTCTGTATATAAAGGTAATTGAAAATGAATCTTGATGTGAATGGAGTGGGAGAGGGAGCGGGAGATGGGAGGGGTGCAAGTGGGAGGGAAATTATCGGGGGGGAAAGCCATTGTAATCCATCAACTGTACTTTGGAAATTTATATTTACTAAATAAAAGTTAAAAAAAAGATGAAACTTCTATTTAATCAAGAGAGAATATAGGAGGTCTTAAATATCAAGAGAGAATATGAGAGGCTACTGGCACATAGCTTCCTTAGGGCAGTATTTTAAGAATGAGTGGAGGATATTCTCTTATCATTCCTAGGTTTTGATATATATATATCTGTTGTGTAGAATGCAATTTTTGAGTACACAGTTTGCTAGATGCTATATAGGTCTTAAGACATGAACACTTCCAGCTTTTGACATGCTTGGAACTTAACAAATTTTTGAATCCCTCACTTGGTGTCAAAATTAGCTTAAACAAATATGATAATCATATTACTGTGAGGACTAAGATACGTCTATAGATTACACTCTTAGGAAAGGTAGGTATGATAATTGGTATCATTAGTCATAGCATTAGTCATAAAGCTACATTTAAAAGTGGTGACAAAATCCAATTAAGTAAAGTCTGTCTTGACCAATTAGTTCATCATACTTGCTACTCTGCTCAATAACAAGAATACATATTAGCCTTTGAAGTAATGGGGGAAGCAGATAATTAGTTACTTTGTAGTTTTTCAAAATCAGAAATTTCCACTCTTTCATTAACTTTCCTTTTAACAACTGTTGACTATTTAGTCATAGGATTAGCAATTTAAAAATACGATCAGGATTAGAGCTGTTGACACATTTATTAAGGAAACCTAGAACACATGGAGAACTTTGGGGTTCAGATTTTCTGTCTCCACTCTTATTTAAAGACAGGAATAGAAATGAAAAAGTGTGGAATCTCTGTAGAATGAATGTTAAATTTATGACATCACAAATTAATTTTTGCATTTATGATACTCTACAGTGATTCGTTGCATGCTTCCTGTGTAGCAGGCACTTGGCTAGACACCAGAAATCACAAGACAGCGGTGGTTCTTGTTTGGAGTTTGCTTCAGAAGAGAGATGGGAATAAAGTTGCTGTACACTCAAAAGCAGATGGAGACACTGGTGAGTTCCATAGAAGAGCGGGGCACAAAATGCAACACTGGCTTCTTGTGGTAGGTTCATGAAGGCTTCCCTGAGAAAGCAGAATCTGAGCTGGGCTCTGAGGGAAGAGTGAGAGCTAACTGGGTTCTGGGACAGGAGCTCCTGATGTCCTTGGATCATTTGCAAAGACATGTGGTGTTCCATGCACCAGAAGAAGTGAAGGCAGTTCAGGGGGACCGGAGCAGTGGGTGAGTGTGTTTGGGAGGGGTGAGCATAGCCAGATTATATGAACCATTGTAGTCTATGGTATGACACTTAGAAGGGTTTTGAGCAAAAGAGAAAGATGATAAAAATCTCCGACAGAGAAAGATCTTCATAATCTCGCTCTTCAATTTGGTACCAGAGTGTAAAATTGTCTTCTCTATATTTCATAGGTAAATAATATACAAGTGCCCACTTAACTGGAGTCTTTTGGGAAATTATGCGAACTCTCTTGGCCAGCTGGCTCACATAGGAGACCACAACAATTTAGAAACACTTCTTGCACATTACAATTTCCCCATCCTATCCTGCCCTGTCCCCAAATAGCAATTGAATGCCAAGAGGCTCCGAAAGCTTTCTGCAATCATCTGCAGTTGAATTGATCATGTGCAGAGCTCCTGAAACTTCCGGATGCAACTTTGTAATGATGGTCAGTCATTAGTGTGCATAAAGATCACTACTAGGGTGCTTTGTAAAAATGCGGGTCACTGGGACCTACTTCTAGAGATGGAGTTTCAGTGAGTTGTGGTTGAGTTTAGGCTCTTTTGAAACAGACATGCTCTGCAGATACTGATGTTAGAGGTCCATGGAATTGTTTTGGAGAAACACTGCCTCAGAGGCTCAAATCATTTCAATTTACTACTGATTTTCAAAGCTGAAAAGTACATCCTATTTTGCATTTGAAGTAGTCCTGTGAGCCGAGTATAAAGTTCTTTTTCAGGAGCCCGAGAAGGAAGCTAAATCCAGAGAGGGAAGGTTCCAATAGCTTAGCTCTATCTGTTTGTGGAGGGACGATTAAAGACATTGCTGAGTTTCTTGTGAAATAAGAATGATAAAGAACACGTAGTGGGGTGTCTGCCTGCCTGGGTTTGAATCTAGCTTTGCCACTTAAAGCTATGTGATCTCAGGCAAGTGACTTAATTTCTCAGCTTCCTTATCCATGAAGAGGTGTCCATATCAGCCCTGCCTAAAAGGGAGGCTGTGAGGACTAAATGGATCATTACAAATATTTGTACCATGGTGCCTAGTTCAAAATGGTGATACATGTGATGGCTTTCATGCTTCCATTCCCACATGACATGTCCTTCAAGGACAGAAGCAAGGGCATGCATTTCAATCAAATGCTAGAGAGGGCAGGAGGTATGCTTAGCCTTTAACTGAACACCAAAATTATAGTCTCTGTATACTGTTTGATAATGTATGGGACAGTCAGTCAGCCATTTGTATAAGGGGATTGCCAAATTCCTCCAATAGTTGCTCATTTGTATTGGAAATAGTTAACTATTTATCTATGTGTCTAAAGTGAATATGGACTTTTGCTCCTTTCTTGACACAAACTGGCATTTAAGAAGAGTTTGGTTAAGGATCCAATACTGCTCTCTTTTATGGGATTTGCATGTAGTCCTTGTTGTTCATCTGTAGAATGGGCCAAAAACAATGAGAAGAACACTGAGAAAAACAGAACTTTCCCAACCTCTGTATTCTTGGAAGAGCTGATTGAAAGACAGCCAATCAGCTGTGGAAACAGAAGTGTTTACAGGGGCATCCATCACTCTGGAGGCCTGATGGGCCAGGAGGCCGTGCAGAGGCAGTGGCAGCACTTGTCAGAGCCCAGAAGGGCCCGGCAGAGGAAGCAGCAGGCAGTCAGTTTTTGCTCATTAATATCATGTACTGCAGCTGGGGGACCACCATTTCAAAGGGAGCTCAGAGCAGCCTCAGCAGCAGTTAATGGCTCAACAAATTTCTAAACAGCTGGGGAGGTGATCCAGAAGCACTTGGAGACGGAGGGGGTGGTCAATTTCAAATCATCATGAAACTCATTCATGTTTAAATAATCCCTACTGCAGAAGTAGACAGAGGGTCTGTAAAAGGCCTTTTCACACTCATCTATTCCTTATGACAAGCATTTCTTATAAGAAGGAAGCTTTAGTTTATCCCTATGGGGTCTACAGGAAGAAAAAGCAGCTGTTAGAGAAGAGATCATAATTCTAGGCTTCTCTCCAGAGGGCAGTTTTATGAGAAAATTCTCAATTTTATAACCAGTACATCTGATGTTGGAAATATAGAACACACAGAGGGTAAAACTAGTGAACTTGTTCATGCGAGCTTCCAGATCATCAGGACGGCCTTCAGCCTAAAGCAGGAATCCAGCAATGGTCTGATCAAAGTGGAAGAAATGTGAGAGGCATTGATCAAAACTAGGTGCATGTGAACGTCAGCTCTTAGTTACTACTATGAAATATCTGAGACAAACTACTTGTGAAGAAAAGAGGCTTATTTTGTCTCATAGTTCCGGAGGCTAACAGCCCAAGATTGGGTGGCCTCATTGGTTTGCCTCTCAGAATGTGGTGGATGCAGTATATAGAAGAACATATAGAAGAGGGGTCACATGGTGGGTCAGGAATTGTAGAGAGACAGAGGGAGTTTGGGTTCCATTCAGCTTTTATAACAGTCTCTTCCAAGCATTATCGTCTAAGGACGTATCCCCAATGCACTATGTACCATTTAGGAGGTCCACCTGTTAAACACCACAGTTGGATTAAATTTCCACCCTCTTAGCTGTTGAGGACACTTCAAAACCTCATGGAAAATGGAATTAAGAGATGTTTATGTTTGGTGCAAAAACCAATTTAAATTCATGAATAGTTTTTTCATAATATACTTTTCTAAAATAAATGTATTCTTTAATTCTACTTTCCATGAATTTTAAAAAATACTTCAGTATTTCACCAGGTAGACCAGAGAAGCAGAGAAACTGGAGTTTAGAGAAGCAGAATATTGAAGTAGATAAAAAAGAAAAATGAATATATAAGGTGGAGAATTCCGAGGGCTTTTTAATTCCTGAATGGTGGCTAAATTATACATTCACCATTTACTCATTTATTTACTTATTTCTTAAGCGAGTTGGAGGTTTTTTTTTTCCTGTTACTTGTAATCAAAGAGTTCTAGCAGATATATCAGCTTGTAACTTGATGAGCAAGGAGTAAAATGAAAACCTCTCTTCTCATTCATAGACCATTAATCTGATGGACAACCTTTAGAATATACTGTTGGAATTTCTAGGTGTTGGACTTACAGTGTGTGATACCAAACAATAAACAGCTGAACTAGGTTGTAATAATCCGGTCTCTCCCCGAATTCCTCAAGGAAATGACCAGGCGTTGTTCACTTTCTCCTTGCATCTGGCCGCAGCGTGCATTCATAGTAAACGCGGGTCGTGTCCACAATGATCCCAGGAGGGTGCTGTGCTCCTTGCGCATGCATTCGAAATTTAAAAACCCAAGAGATCTGTTGAACTGTGCTTTTTTTTTTTTTTATCATTTTTGCCTATTCTTGCGTTATTCTAAAGTGTATTTTCCCTTGAGAGGAAGCCTGAGGGGAGTTTCTGGAGTGGTGATTTTACCTGGGCAGTGGCTACATGGGTGTGTTAACTTGGTGATAATTCACTAAGTTGTACACTTAGGCTTTAAAAGCTTTTCTGTATGTATATTATGTTTTTAAAAAGTGTAGACATTTTAAAGTACAAAACAAGTTCCTAACCAAATAGAAATTGGAAAGAGCTCTGAAATCAACAAGTCACATCTTCTTATGAGGGGCTCTTCAAGTGCTGATTAGACAAAACTCTTCAATATGAAATTGAGTGCAAATTCCTAGTTCCACCTTCTAGAAATTCTAATAAAAGAGTACAAGCTAAACAACAAGTTTAAGTAAAAATAAAAGTAAAAGATACGTTTATTTTTGGTGCAAAACATCTTGAAATCCATGTGTAGCTTTTTCATAATATACATTTTCCATTAACTTCAAAAACCTTTTGAGCTGAAATAAACTTATCCTTTAGTTCTATTTGATAGGAATTTTTTGAAGTACCTTTGCATAATATCTGGTTTTTGGTAAGAAGAATAAATGAGATTTAGGTATAAACACTTCATTATTAATAATAGTGTAGTCTATTTTGACCTCATTGAGAAAGCAATGAAAATCAATGCAGTTTTCAATGAGCTCTCAATCAGTGTTTTCTCCAAAGACTCTATGAGTCAATATAGTTGTTTCTTGGCATTGTGTGTCATCATAGCCCTACTAATGTGAGAATGGACAGGAATAAAAATACAAGCAGAATTTCAGTTAACATGTAAAATAAAGATGTTCAAGTCTTCCATCTTTTAAGCTTTTTTTAGTGACTTGGTATTTTATAACAGAAAGATTTACAAATTAAAAACCCTAGTGAATCTGTTGGCAAGTACTTCTCCCAGCTTAATCTATGTCAATTCTCCCTCAAAGGTGGGAGCTGTCCAGGCACCTGAGCTGGAGGTAGCTTCTTTCTGAGTCTCTCAAACATTTAAGAATAGTTGTCTCAAATTCAGAGTCCAGGCTCCAGAACTGATTGGATTGGGTTCATGTGTTAGCTCTCCCACTTGCAAGCTGGTTAACCTTGGGCATAATACATGATCACTTAAAGTTTCTAACTTCTATCTTGTCAAGTGAGATAGTGAGAAAGCAGTTTTGAGAACTAAATGTCAATCTGTTTAGAATCTATCACCATAGTTCCTGGCACACAGTACATTCCCAGACCTTCGCAAGTTTCATCATTCATTTGATCAGTCCTGTGATTCTGATCATGCAGCGTGATTATACATCACTTTGAGGGATTTGTTTTTCCTCCATACATGTGCACTCAAATCTCATTTACATATGTTTATATATCTTGCATAATGACCTGCAATAAACAGTTGTTGAGTGAATGAAAATGGTGAAACTTAAAACCACTTCCTATCTCACACTATTTCCATGTCACTTTCATTTGCAGTATGAGAATTCTACATTAAGATAGTGCATTAAATCCTGCAAAGTTAGGCAGGATATAATGCCTCTTGTCTGAACTTCAAGAAGTCTAGATCAGTGATGTCTGAATGAAATAAAACATATGCTATAGATGTAGTCTAAAATTTTCTACTAGCCACGTTAGAAAAGCTAAAAAGAAACAGGTAAGGGGCAGCTGTTTGGTCTGATGGTTAAGATGCCTGTGTTACATATCTAAGTGCCTGGGACTGCTACCCAGCTCTTGATCCCAGCTTTCTGCTAATGCAGATCATGGGAGGCATGGTGATGGCTGATGTAATTGGGTTCCTGTCACTTATGTGGGAGAACTTGAGTGAGTTCTTTACTCTGAGCTCTGACTGTGGTCCAGACCTGACCAGTGTGGGCATTTGGAGACTGAACCAGCAAATGGAAGCTCTCTATCTTTCTCTCTGTGACTCACAAATAAATAAATGCAAAATTTAAAAACAGGTAAAATTCATTTTATAATTTATTTAACTCAAAATATCAAAATTATTTTTATACCAACATATAATCATAAAAAGTATGAATGAGTCACTTTACATTATTTTTAAATAGTAGGTCTTTGAAATCAGCATATCCAGGACTGGAGGGCAAGGTGAGGAAACACAGCAGGTATTTGAGGTAGTGCTGGCCCTGCCAAAAAGGGCCAGAAGCCAGGAAATGAAAGGTAGTCTGTCTCTCTCATCTTCCTGAGGTTTCATTGGAATGTGACGTGGGTGTGCTGGGGAAAGCTGGCCCTTTAAAACCTGAGCATTGGGATTTAGGTCGATCTCTCCTCTGTCATGGCCTGTAAGGATTTTCTTTGTGAAGAGTGCAGCTTTTTCTCACTGGTGCTGCAGGGAACTAGGAGAGAGGCTTCGTGTTTACTCAGCGGTATGCTGCAAAAGAGGAGACTGTCTCCTCTGGGGCCCGTGTGGCCAAGGCTACGAATCAAGCAAAGGATTTGACAAGGTGAACCTTCAAATCCAAACAGGGTTGTCAGTGCATCGTCCGGGCGTTCTCAACCACAGCTAACCTGAGATCCCCAGTGCCTTATCGTGAGCATAACCGACTAATGCCTTGTGGACCAAAGGATGTGGCTGAGGCACTTTCATGGGCAGCATGATGTCAGCAAAACCAACTGGGGAAGAGAGAGCCCATCAGGGGACAGGTCAGACTCCCTGGCCAGCCCAGACGAGGAGGAAAGAGAAGAATTATGTTCTGACTTTCAGAAAAATAATGATGCATTCCACCACATCCCAGAAGAATTAGAAAGGTTTGTCTGCATGGAATTGTGGGTCTAGAACCACTCAGAGGAGTGCTGGGCTCCCAATTCCTGGAAAGCTAGCATCTACGACACAGAGTAAGGCACAGGCATCTGAGTGTGCTTTGGGAAGTGAATGGGAGGCATGGTACTCACTGAGGTGGTACAGTGGTGGCAAAATCAAAGGCAGCATTCCTTCCAGGTCTGAACAAGGACAGCTGTGGGGTTTGAGGTATACCAGGTATACCAGGAGTTCTCCATGCTTTCACTTTGGAATATTATTGAGGTTGGTATTTTTAAACTTCTCAGTACAGTTGTGGGCAAGGACACACCTCAAAGAGTGTTGTATCTTTTTGCGGGAGTACTGGGAAAAATAAACATGCTGCCTAACAATATTTCCTGACTCTAATTACCCAAGAGGCTTAAAAGGAAGGCTTGAACTGGAGAAGGCCTCTATCAAACATGCTGCCAGCTTTGGACCTGACCCACAGCATGTGTCTAGAGAAGAACTAGGAATTTGCATCCAAGGGCATGACGTGAACAAGACATACAGATTCAAGCTTTGCCCTTGGCTGTGGCTTCCCTGCCACAACCTGGCCCTGCTTGGATTGACCCCTCCTTCCCCTCTGGTCAGGGCAAAAAGAAGAGCAGATTTAGTGATTTGCAATTTGCAATAGGGGAAATGTCAACTGTCTTTGCAGTTCTAATATTGAGAAGGCGCAGCACAGGTTCCTAACCCCCACGGTGGCCCTCACCTGGAGGTAAATCCGTCAACGTGCATCATGGTGCAGCCAAAGCCAAAGGTGCTGGAAGCCCCACAGGAATGCTGAGCTCTGCACACAGGCCTTATAAACACTGTAGACTTTGCAGCTTTGGGCCAGGAAGAATATCCTGAACTGAATGACCATAGTGCAGAAAGCACTAATTTAAACCCACAAAAGCTGGTGAAATCAGTACTTTCCTCACTGATTGCAATGGTAAAACATCTCAAGAGTCCTTAATCACAGGGGACTGAGCACTGGAGGGCAAAAGAAGATGTCAGCAGGGACCTGTGTTTTCTCTTTTGGGAGTCATAGAATATTAAAGTGAAGGGACCTTAAAGACCATGCAGCCCAACCTACTCATTTCCCAGACAAGAAAAGTGAAGCCCAGGGAACAGATGGGCTGCCTCCTCTAGTCATATGGGGCTTAAAAATATATATGTATATTTATTTTCTTTTCATGAGCTTTAGTGAAAGTGACCAATGTTATCTCATTTCCTGGCTTCTCAAATGCAGGATCCAGCCAAATTTGACTCTTATTTATAGCCTGAAAATACCTTACCCTTCCCTACCTCCACAGCACCCCCATCACTAGCCATGCCACTCTCTACTTCCCCAAGCTCCAACTTCCACTGCTTAAGATGGTTTTTACCCATCAGTGATTGGCCCAAATATACTGTCCCTTGGATAAAAATTTTCTGGCTGAAATAAAGTTTCTTCCCACAATAGCATTTACACATTACCTATTCTAGACTAGTCGTCTTGCTTATATTTTATCTCAGTATGACACTGACACTATCTTTAGTCACACTGTACAAATGAGGAAACCGAGGCACAGAGCGTTTAAGTCACAAGTCCAGGGTTACTCAGTTAGCAAGTGGCAGTGATGATTTATTATAAATATGCTGCATCTCATCATTATGCTGATGAGGAGAGAAAACCAGATTCTTCCATAGAGGTTTTTTCCTAATCAAAGGAACTTCAAGTTACCAAAAACTAATTAATGTATCAGAATTGAAGCTTGGTTAGTGGACATAGAATCCTCAAATTTTCAAACTTTCCTGAGTTTAAAGTTTGGCCAACAGTTGAAGGCAGTGCTGCCTGAGCTTTAATTTCCGGCAGTAGGCATGCAGAAGGTATGTTGGAGACTGCTCTTTGAGGGTGAAGTTCAAAGACAGTGTAAGCTCTGTACTTCTGACCTGATTTCTGTTGCAACTGTTCAGGGTCAAACTGGAAGGTGGTACAGATGCTCTTTTGCACATGACACAGAAGGCAAATCGGCTACCTACCTCCTGGGGTTTTAACCTGAGTCTCCAGTCATGAAGACGACTTTGGGGTATATGCACATTTTTCTAGAGATAGATTTTATAATGTTCACCAGATTCCTTAAGGGACTATGAATAGCAAATATCAAGAATGGCAGTGCTCATTTTAGAGATATTATAGAGGCAGAAGAGTTCTCTGTGGAGACACAAGGAGTATTTCTGAGATGTTTAGAATCTGGGGAAGGGAACAGTTTCTCTTGGATATGAATAAAACTGCTCCTTAGGACCTGCACACGGATCGTTTGCTTGTTCTCAGGGAGGTAAAGCAGTCAGGAACTCAAAAGATTCACCCCTACTTGATAAAGAAAATCTGAGGCTCAAAGTCAGGGAGTGACTTATATGAGACCGCACAGTTCAGAGCTGGGAAAAATGTGAATCCTGTCTTCTCTGGCTCCACTTTGCAGTGTTCTCTCTTTATAAAAAGATGAGTAGAATTATGTATTCTTCCTACTAAAGATTAAGAAAGGAGAGTTCAGCTGTTTTATAGTGGATCTTGTAATTATTTCCTAGCCATCAAATACTTTTCATTCTTAAGTTTCTCTGTCTTCACTAGGCTAATCCTCCGCCTAGCGGCACCGGCACACCGGGTTCTAGTCCCGGTTGGGGCGCCGGATTCTGTCCCGGTTGCCCCTCTTCCAGGCCAGCTCTCTGCTATGGCCAGGGAGTGCAGTGGAGGATGGCCCAAGTGCTTGGGCCCTGCACCCCATGGGAGACCAGGAGAAGCACCTGGCTCCTGGCTCCTGCCATCGGATCAGTGCGGTGCGCCGGCCGCAGCGCGCCGGCCGCGGCAGCCATTGGAGGGTGAACCAACGGCAAAGGAAGACCTTTCTCTCTGTCTCTCTCTCTCACTGTCCACTCTGCCTGTCAAAAAAAAAAAAAAAAAAAAAAGTTTCTCTGTCTTCTTTTTAACCTCCAATACTTCAAATCATCGCCAGGACATAGGAAGGTACAAAGCAGTGTAAGCATGGGTATTTTACCCTCCTAGAAAAGTAATCATCACAACACATCTTCATAGGAGCAAAACACTGTAATCTTCATTTTATAGATGATCAGATAAAGGTTTTTGGGCAAGCAAACAATCCCCCTAAGCAGAATAGCATGGACTTTTGCTTAATTCTGGAGTTTCTCAAGGGTTTGATGTCAGGATGGGAAATATGGAAACCAAAGTCTTTGGGAGAACCCAGACGTAGAGAATATCCCTGCTGTGGAAAATCCCACAGGAGTCTCAAAAAGAGTCACGGATCATCGCTTACCTGGAAAGGAGATGAACTGTGGAAACACAGTAAAACACTGAGTTAGAAAGTCAACACTAGCCACAAAATAAAGGTGGAGTTATAAGTCAGGAGCTGGTACAATACCTAATGGCTGTTAGGGAGACGCTCCTAATCATACCAAGCAGACATCTCTGGTCAATCAGATAACAGTGTGCTATGGACAATACCCTCCTACCCACGCTGACTGGACAGTTCAAACATAAGTAAGGCAGGAACAGTATTGACTGGACTGTTAAACTGCAAGCAAGGAGGAAACAGCATTGATTGGACAACAAGTCGGAGGACAGCAAGCTGGAGGACTGCCGGAAAATGAGGATAAAAAGGGGAGCCCTTGCACTGCTCCCCATCCTCTCGGGGACCATGGCCTGGTGTGTGTGAACCTCTGGGATCTCCACACATCTGGAGCTGAAGAGGCAGCCCACTCCTCTGCATGGAGCAGGTAGCGGCACAAGCCGACCTGCAGAGCTGTCCCTGAGCTGTAACCCCACTGTCTGTGTGAGTGTGTGTGTGTGCGTGGGCCCAGTGCGTGCAAACCTCTGGATCTCCTCACACTTGGAGTCGAAGAGCCATCCCGCTAGCTTTTGCTACGTGGCACAAGGGGACGACAGGATCAAGAGGCCAGTGGAGCTGCTGCGTTGCTGCCCTGCTGCCGTGCCTGACCAGCCAAGATGCCGCCTCACCGCCTTACCTGGACCCCTTATCAGCCTGCTGCCAGACCCGACCACAAAGCCGGACCAGGCCTCTCAGCAGGGGACCTCTCCAACTTCTCACCTGGCCGTCCACCTGGGAACTTTGAGCCTACTGCCCAGAGTGACAGCCTTCCCACGACTTCTTGCCTGTAAGTGACTGATCTGAGATCCGTCTCTGCCAAGACATGGAGCTCTGGACCTTGAACAGTGACACTCTTTTTTGTGACCGTGATACAAGCCTTGAAAACGCAGCTTTTACAAATAATGTTAGTCATTTGTAATATAATATAACTATGCTTTGACCCTATGTTTTGACCCTATGCAAGGTATCTGCAAATAATGCTGGAGACCTTGATGTACATATACTATTATGATTGGATAGCCCTTAAAATTACTTTAACACTGTATACTGTGATCTGTGGATTAATGAATAAGTTCAAGTAGTATTATTGATATTGATAATAATAGCATTGTTTCCAGTAGCCCTCTAGTCATTAAGGAAATAGTGTTACTCTGATAGTTAAGTATTATAGTAAGTAAGTAAAGTAGAAGATAAGTAGTTGTAAGCTATGATGTAGCTGTTAAGTAGTTGAGTCATGATTAAGTAGTGGTGTTAGGTTTATTGATAAGTGTATTAAATAGTATAGATTGATAAGTATATTGATACTGATAAGTGTATTGACCTCAATGAGCATGCTGATGAGTTGTGTGATAAAAAACCCCTGGTGTGTAAGCAATAAAATCTCTCATTGGAAAGACAGTCTTGTGTCCTTGTGTTCCTTTCTTCCCCGTGACTGACAAGTCATACGTCGCACTTGCTACTGTCGAGCTGCGTGACAGTGGGCGCTCGTGACACCTCCACATCAATCAGGTATGTTTGTACATATCTGGTACTGACCCACTGCTGAGACGCACGCATGCATTCACATTATTATCTTTTCTGCCCAGTGAATCTGAAAGCGAGTTGTTTTGCTCTTGACTGCAGAAAAGTGAGGTGCAGAAAGCAGGTGATTTTTCCTTAGCCACGTAACAGGTGAAGAGTTACACGGAAGAGAACGAGTGTTCCACAGTGTGGAAATGTGCTTCCTAGTGGGGCCTTAATTTTAACAAAATGCTACCATAATGAGGCAGCATATTTAACTCATAGAGGCTTTTTATAGCAGTATCCTGCATGTGTAAAGTAAAATCTGATGATGTCTCCAAATAGTCTTTACCCTCCTCCTTTTTAAATAAAGAACTTCAAGGGCAGAATGGGAGGGTTTTACTGACAAAAATATAAAGAGTAGGATTCCTATTAACTTTACCCAAGAATAAACTCAATTTCCTAGTTTCTTACCCACTAAAAATTCCCAGTTCTTAAGAAATCAGAGGTACTTTTAGAACTGGAAATAATTTTATCTCTCTAAAAAATTCTAGTTCTTATAAATAAAAAGGTGTTTGAATACTTAGAATAATGCTGAATATCAATCATTGAGAATTAAGTCTTCCTTTTGTAATCAGTTTGGTTTTGTAAACAGCTTTTCTCAGTACTTTTAAAATCATCCTTGTTAATTAAGCCAAACCAAGAAATCTAGGGCATGTTGCAGGCATTTTGCTTCTGGGATACTTCACCATATCTAAAAAACCCCCGGGCAAGTTTTGCATGATAAAATCAGAGTTGAAGGGAAATTTACAAGTCATCCATCTAATCTCTCATTGTCATCTACAACATTAACTGAGAGGTAACCAGGAAGTACCTACTAGAATATGACCAATGGTGGAGTTCATTACTTCACACAGTAGTCCACTCCTCTGTTCAACAATTTTCATCATTGGATCCTTCTCCCGTATTTTGAATAAAAATCTGCCTATTCTTAACTTCAGTCTGGACCTGACTTTGGAAATGGCACAAAGTATTCTCTTATTCACATGTGAATTTTGAAGACTTGTTCTCCTGCTTCCAGCCTTTGTTCTTCTGTTGGAACACTCTGGTTCCTTTAATGTGTCCTCCTGTGCCTTGCATTCAGATCTGTCAATGCCATCTTCCTCCAAGAAGGCCATTCTCCTCTTAATCTACCCTAGTTTATTAATCTCCTTAAAATGTACATCTCAGAAATCATGCAGCCTTTGGTAACTTTCAGAGACTGTTGCTGCTGAGAAGTTATTGCCCTCTGTTCTCTCTTTTGGCAAAAGGGGACAGTGATCTGCCGACCTACCTTTGCCAAGATCTCATCATCCAGGTGATTCTTCTGAATCACATGTTGAAGTGCAAAATAAATTTTTTCCTGAAGCTTCTGGACCTTCCGTGGTTCTATCAGCCAAGCTCGGTCTAACAAAGGAAAATGAGCAGGTAAGACAGGGGAGGAAACATAAACTTTGTTTTATTTCACCTACTTGTAGAAGTGCTATTTCAAACAGTCTCAAGTTCCCTCTGAAGACATGTAATTATAAGACACAAATATATAAATATTTTAGAATAATACCATCACGCCAGGAATACACAACATGAAAATCTAGAGAGAATCATTTTGGTGGAAGGGACACAAGAGTTCAAACAAACTCGTTAACAATTTCCATTTCTCCCTCTTAGGACATATGCTAAAAGTTTCTTTCAAAGTACAAATTATTGACTTGTGAAAAAAATGAA
Source organism: Oryctolagus cuniculus (assembly GCF_964237555.1). NCBI lineage: Eukaryota > Metazoa > Chordata > Mammalia > Lagomorpha > Leporidae > Oryctolagus > Oryctolagus cuniculus. The sequence goes on from NC_091432.1 coordinate 155,570,849, forward strand.
CTACAAACTATTGTAGGAGCAAGCACTGTGGCGCAGCGGGTCAAAGCCCTTGCCTAGCAACACCGGCATCCCATACGGGCACCGGTTCAAGTTCCAGCTGCTTCACTTCTGATCCAGCTCTCAGCTATGGCTTGGGAAAGTAGTAGAAGATGGACCAAGTCCTTGGGACCCTGTCCCCCCATGGGAGACCCGGAAGAAGCTCCTGGCTCCCGGCTTCTGATTGACTCAGCTGCAGCTGTTGTGGCCATTTGGAGAGTGAACCAAGGATCAAAGACCTCTCTCTCTCTCTCTTTCTGTCTCTTCCTCTCTCTGTAACTCTCATTCAAATAAATAAAATAAATCTTAAAAAAAGAGAACATATTGTAGAGAAATATATTTGGTCTTCAGTATCTCCTTCCTCTTCTCCAGCTTATTCTTTCATTATATACACAGGTGAAGTTATACTGTAATTTATGTAGCAGAAACATGAGCCAATGTAAAAAATTTACTCCTGAGTCCTATTTTTCTATATTGAATTTTCAGTCATGGATTGGATAATCTCTACTTCCCTCTCTCCCTCTCTCTCATATTCTTGTTTCTGTCCCTCTCCCTTTCCCATCCCCTACTCCTTTCTTTCCCCCTAAAAGATTTATAAGACAGGGTAACAGCATTCAGCTCAGCATCAATGCTTTAGGTTGAGCCTTCAATGAAGAGCCACCTAGAATCTCCAAACACTGAACAAATACTCATGGAAAAGAACTTGGACATGATCCTCTTGAACACAGTTCAGGTCAGGTGAGAAACCTGATTCTGTAATTCTAGATAGGGCACAGACAAGTGTAGCCAACAGTTAAATAAACCCTTATGTAACTGAACACAAAAGACTTCAGTGATGATTGTCAGTCTTTGGAGTTGAATAGAGAGAGTGGCTATCAAGTCAAGAACTTGGGGAAAGGGTGGGGTCTGGCACAAGATGCAGCCAACTTGGGCTGGAAATTTGTCTTCCCTCATTTTGAACATGGCAGGTAGCCAGGGTGGAAAACAAGGTATTTGCAGATGTAAAGCCTCCAAGTGTGGGTCTACAACCAGGGCTGGAAGATTCCAGCTAGAACAGTCAGGCAAATGCCAGGCTTGCCAGAATTTGATGGCATAGCATGCTCTTTTCAGAAAGTGGCTCAAGAGCTCAGCTGTCAGCTGATTTTCTAACTTATAAGAACAGGCTAGCAGCCATCCTTCTGGGTCACCATTTTCATAGATCATTCTGGTTTGATATGTCACATCTTGAAAATTGGCTGCTAGAAATTTACTGACTTGACACAAACATATCCAGAGAGTGATTCTTTGCAATGTCTCTTTTGAATAAGCAGGAGCCAGTGTAAAACCACCTCTCCTTTCCACAGACCCACAGGCTTAGATCCAGTCTACTTTTGAACTATGCACACTAGGAACAATCAAACACAATGAGGAAAGAGTAGGAGGAAAATTATTTGGCATGTGGTTGCTATCAGAAATAAATACTTCTTGTCACTTCTTCTATCTATCTTTGTGCTTCTAGGGTTCATTATTAAAAAAGAAAGAAAGAAAGAAAAAAGAGGCCCAGAGGAACAGCTTGATTTTAGACAGAGGCACACACACACACACACAAAGTTAGTAAAAGCACTCCAAGTGTGACAGTCTGTTCAATAAATGGTGCTGAGAAAATTGGATATCCACATGCAGAAGAATGAAACTAAACCAACCTACATCCCATCTCTCCCTATATAAAAAATCAACTCAAAATGGACTGAAGACCTAAATGTAAGAACTGAAGCTACCAGAAGAAATCCTAGAGGAAACATATCAGGACAGCAGAATTAATAAGGACTTATTTGAAGAAGATCCCAAAGCAAAGAGAACAAAAGTAAAAATATACAAATGAAATCTTATCAAACTCAAAACCCTTGCACAGAAAAGGAAACAATCAACAGAGTGAGGAGGCAACAAATAGAATGGGGAGAAAATGTCTGCAAATGATGCATGAGACAAAGGCTTAACATCCAGAATACATAAGGAACTCAAACAACTAAACAGCAAAAACAAAACAAAACAAAATAAAACAAAAACCCACAAGCCAAATAATAATTAAATAATCAAATTAAAAAATGACTAATAGACCTAAATAGACATCTCTCAAAAGAAACATGCAAATGGCCAGCAAGCATATGAAAAATGTTCAACATCAGAAATCATTAGGGAAATGCAAATCAAAACCACAAGAGATAGCACCTCACTCCACTTAGATTGGCTACTATCAAAATGCAAAAATGACAAGTACTGGTGTGGATGTGGAAAAAATGGGAACTCTTGTACACTGTCAGTGCTAATGTAAATCAGTATAGCCATTGCAGAAAATAACATAGAAGTTCCTCACAAAATTAAAAACAAAGCAACCATAGGACCCAGCAACAACACCTTTGGGTACAAACCTAAAAGAAATGAAATCAGTGTGTCAAAAAGACATAAATACTTCTATATTTATTGTAGCACTATTTATAATAGCTATGATAAGGAATCAACCTCTCTTATCCATCAACTGGTGAATAGATAAAGAAAATGTGGTATATATTCACAGTGAATACTATTCGGCCACAAGAAAAAGAATGGCAACCTGTCATTGGTGACAATCTGGATGGACATGGCGGTCACTATGCCAAGCACACGAAGACAAATATTGCACGATGTCACTTGCAAATGGAAGCTAAACAAATATTTCTATAAGTTGACATAAGAGTGGTCACCAGAGCCTGGGAAGATAGGTTGATCAATGACTACTAAATATAGTTCTAAGTGTAGTTTAAAAAGGAGAAATAAGTTCTGGTGTCCCAATGCATGGTAAGGTGAGTATAGTAATGACAATATATTGAAATTTTAGCTAGAAGAAGGATTTTGAATGTGTTTACCACAAAGAAGTAATAATGTTTGAAAAGAGAAAAATGTTTATCCTGAATTGAACAGGTTGTTGGTATTATTGGTACACATAATTAGAATTGCATATGAAAGTATAAGATGTAATCTTACATCATGGGTAAGATTAATTTCTTCCATTCATACTGAAAATTAAGTTAGGGTATAAGAAAAGATGTAAAGACTGTATAGATAAGTGGGTTACAGAAAGAATGAGTCTCTTGATCTTAAAAATTAAGTAGGAATGTGTTTTTTCTTCAACAGAGAGTTGTCAGTGGTGTTTTTATCCCTTTACCCCAAATCTACCTGAATAGACAGCTGAGTAAGTGACTCTGAATTTTCATTCAGGTTGAAAAGGGAGTCACATATTTATCACCTTGTTAGTATTACAATATGATGATCATTGATTATTGCATTACTTATTACCTTTCAAGCTGGCATATATATTTTTTAAAAAGTATTTCAATTGCTACAGTTCTAGCTGAACCATAAATGTTGTACAGCTACTTTTTTTTTTGAAAATTTGTTGGCATTTTATTGTATTTTGGAGTTAGAATGGTCTTTATTTTATGGAGCTCAACTTTTAATTTATAGAAGAGGAAACTGAGGCTGGGGAGCTAAATATTTAAGATCACAGAGATGGATGGTGACAGCTGGTAATAAAATCTCAGCATCCATGTCTGAAATTCTACTGGGAAATAGCAGCCATTTCTCCCACTGAGTTTCTCCTCTTTTTCAAAACTTCTTCTTCTTCTTCTTCTTCTTCTTCTTTTTTTTTTTTTTTGACAGGCAGAGTGGACAGTGAGAGAGAGAGACAGAGAGAAAGGTCTTCTTTGCCGTTGGTTCACCCTCCAATGGCCGCCGTGGCTGGCGCGCTGCTGCCAGGGCATCGCGCTTATCCGAAGGCAGGAGCCAGGTACTTCTCCTGGTCTCCCATGCGGGTGCAGGGCCCAAGCACTTGGGCCATTGTCCACTGCACTCCCTGGCCACAGCAGAGAGCTGGCCTGGAAGAGGGGCAACCGGGACAGAATCCGGCGCCTCGACCGGGACTAGAATCCGGTGTGCTGGCGCCGCAGGTGGAGGATTAGCCTAGTGAGCCGCGGCCCCAGCCCAAAACTTCTAATATTACTAAGTAAAGAGGCACAATCATTTGCCTCAAGTAGGTATGCCAACGTTAAACTGGGTGGAATAGCCAGTGAGAGAGGTGTTTGAAGAGAACAGGGTGTCCCTTTTACTTATTTGAGGTCCCACACAAAGATATTTCCTTTAGGTCTTTTATTCTTAAAGTCAAAATAGAACTTAGCTGTAACTCAGCCACTAATTGTCTTCATTGATTTCTGTTAAAGAACAATTTTGTTTACCTGATTACAGAGTGACTCCTACTATGTGGCCCGTTCATGCTTTTGGGACAAAATTGGTAATTTTGATAAACTTGAGGTTGCTCTCCTTTGAATTATCCAAAAATATAAAAACTTTGCTAAGGAAAATACATTTCTTTTAAAAAATTTTCCTGAACACTTTCACTTAAGTGGGTATAATTGATGTTAAAAATAGAAACTAGGTTTGGAAGAAAGGAAAGGGACCCGAGACCGCCTTACCTGGAGATATCAGAACAGCAGATGAGAACAAAGCAATTTCTTCCTCAGTCAGCTGCAAGGAACACAAATTCTTTGCAAAGTCAAATGCTTCATTCACTAGGTCATCAGAACCTATAAAGAAAGAAGAAAAATTAGATGAAAATACTTGAACTTGGAAGGTGGCAAGAGTAAGGAAAGTCTTACAATCAAGAAGTTATTTAAAGAGTTGCAGAGTAGACAAGTAGAAAAGACAGTTCTAAATTCCTAACCAATAGAAAGTTTGTTGATATTAAGCATAGAATGAGGAACCCAGGCAGCATCTGATTAAGCAATGGAAATTAAACAATGAGGAGCAAATAAGCATGGTATATGTTCAGTGTAGCATATGGCTTGGAATAAAGAACCTGAATCTGACCCTATATACCCAAAATTATTTCCAGCCAAAATAATTTTAAATAAGCAACATGAAGATACTTTAGAATAGAAATGGCTTTCACAAAAAATCTAAAACATTACAAATTTGGGCTAAGGACTCTAAGTCTCAGTGGCAGTTAAATCTAGCAAGGTAGGGTGTCCAGGAGCTTCAAACTCCTATGTTAGGAACTTCTAATAGGAAAGAGATGATATATCTTTCAATCTGGTAAATTGCCTGGAGATTAGATTTAGGAGCTAGAGTTTATTTATTTTTTGTCTTATAATGAATGACTGATGAGTCACTTGTTTACTCATAGTGAATTTTGGCAAAATAATGTTGCATCGCAACCCTGATCTCTGGTAAATGTTTATTTGATGAAGCTGGAAATATACTGAAGCTGCTTGCCAAGGCTTTTCCTCCTTTCTTGAAAATCTAGCCTTGGAGACAACATGGATAAGTATCAACTGTAGAAGGAAAACATCGCAGCCTGATGGGCTTGCTATTGCCTGCCATATCAACTAACAGCACTTGGGGCAAAAGGGCAGTGGCCTTCTTTGGTGTCCAGGGGCAGGATATGGAACAAATGGCACTATCAATTGTTAGAATCTTTCCTGGCATCAGCCCATCTTTGCTAATGTTCTACTTATCCATGTGTAAACTGACGACTGGATGTGATGATACACAACACTTCCAATAAAAATGGACTCTGTCAGTGCCTTCTTGCAAGGATGGTCTGGATACTAGTTTGGCCAGCATCAGCACCAACCCTGTGCTCCCAGATCTTCATGAATTAATAGGGGGGAAGCCACTGCTGTGAGTAACAGACAAGTTAAGTAGCTTTTCTTGCCTTCTCTTTTTAAAAGATTTATTTTATTTATTTATAAGTAAGAATTACAGAGAGGGACACACCCCACCCCCCACCCCAGATCATCCATTCACTGGTTCACTCCCTAAATGGCTCCAAAAGTTGGGACTGGGCCAGGCTGAAGACAGGAGCTTTTTACAGGTCACCCAAATGGGTGCAGGGGCCCAAGAATTTGGACCATCTTCCGCTGCTTTCCCAGGTACATTAGTGGGGAGTGGGATTGGAAGCATAGCAGCTGAGACTCAAACTGGTGCCCATATGGGATGATACAGATGATGGATTAACCAGCTGTGCCACAGCACTAGCCCCAGTAGCTTTTCTCTTAAAATTTTAAACTTATTTTATTTGAAAAGCAGAGAGATGGAGAGAGAAGGAAAGAGAGAGACATAAAGAGATCTTTCATCCACTGGTGCATTCCCCAAATACTCTCAACAGCTGGGGCTGGGCCAGGCCATAGCCAGGAACTCAGTCCACATCTCCCATGTGGGTGGCAGGTACCCGGCTACCTGTGAGATCACCTGCTATCTCCTGTGGTGTGCAATAGCAGGACGCTGGAATCTATAGCAGAGCCTAGACTCAAATCAAGGCACTCAGATATGGGATGCAAATATTCAAAGAGGCATCCGACCACTGCACCAAAGGCCCACATTGCCCCTCTTTTAATTAACTACCCTGAAATTCTTAAGAATTTACATCAAGGGCCAGCATTGTCGCGTAGAGGCTAAAGCCACCGCCTGAGGTGCCAGCATCCCATATGGGCTCCAGTTCAAGTCCTGGATGCTTTGCTTCCAATCCAGCTTCTTGTTAATGTGCCAGGGAAGGCAGGGGAAGATGGCCCAAGTGGTTCGTCCCCTGCACCCATGTGGGAGACCTGAAGAAGCTTCTGGCTCCTGGCTTCTGGCTTTTGGTCCTGGCCCTGGCTGTTGCTGCCATCTGGGGAATGAACCAGCAGATGGAAGATCTCTCTCTCCTCTTCTTTCTGTAACTGCCTTTCAAATAAATGAAATGGATCTTTTTTTTTTTTAATAAAGAATTTACATGAGAAAGTTAAAAATTCACCCCAATAGACCACCAGTAGTCCAATGATATCAGGGGGCCTTCAAAAATTTCCTGGAAAAATGGAATTAAAAGATATATTTATTTTGGCTCAGAATTTTTTAAAAAATGCACCAATACTTTTTATTATAATATGCAGTTTCCATGAATTCTTTTAAGACCCCCTTTTTTTTTCTTTGTGAAACAGTAAATTAGAAGGTTCAAAAAATTAGCCAGATTTACAAAGAATGACCTATAGTGTATGGCAGCTCTTTCAGAATCAGTTTTCATTTATTCTTGAATGAGGCCACAATAGGGTCATTCTCAGCAGTCCACAGTTCCCTCATTCCTTTCCTACACTGTAGGATCAGGAGAGTTATAGGAGACACTGGAGGTTCACCTGGTCTATTTCTTATGGAGTAATGAGATCCTAGTTCACGTCAAAGAATTATGGCAGTTCACTGACCAATTTTGATCTAAGTGGGAAAAAGACTGTGGCTGATAAATTATGCTGTGATCCATGGGAAGCTTACCTAAGGCTTTGAACATCTGCATTCCTCCATATTTTCCTTCAAACAGAACAGTGTTGTTTAATGGATTGAAGGCACGGCACATTCTCACCAAAACTACTTCCAAGCAACCTAGGAATTAAAAAAAAATGTAAAAATATGCATACATATCCAATAATAAATGGTTTACTGCATTTGGATCAAGATATTTTCAACAACTTTAACACATGAACACACAGAGAAACATGTAACAGAAACCCAACATTTCTTCCCTCCAAATAACTATATTAATTATAAAGCTCTCCTTTTTTTATTCATTTCTTTTCCTTTTTTTTTTTTTGACAGATAGAGTTAGACGATGAGAGAGAGATAAACAGAGAGAAACGTCTTCCTTCTGTTGGTTCACCCCCCAAAATGGCCATTAAGCCTGGCGCTGCGCTGATCTGAAGCCAGGAGCCAGGTGACTCTTCCTGGTCTCCCATGCGGGTGCAGGGACCCAAGCACTTGGGCCATTCTCCACTACCTTCCCGGGCCACAGCAGAGAGGTAGACTGGAAGAGGAGCAATCGGTACTAGAACTCGGTGCCCACATGGGATGCTGGCGCTGCAGGCAGAGGATTAACCAAGTGAGCCATGGTGCTGGCCCTTATAAAGCTCTCTTGATACTTATGTGAGAAATTAAAGAGAAAATATACTTTAAACATGGATAAATTGGAAGGTAGCAACAACCTTTTTTTTTAAAATTAAAATTACAGTTAGTTTCAATTCTTAAGTTCACAATTAATGACAGATGGCCCAGAAAGGAGCTTTGAGTGAGTCCAGTCTGTTAACTTGTGTAGAAGTTTTCCTATTGGGAAAAGTTGCTCTCTGCTTCATCTGTTGTATGGAGTTCCTGAACTACTCCGTATAAGTTTAAGCACATAGTGGTTTTAAGAAGGGTTTCTATCATTGTTCTTTTGGGGGGCACTGTTGCATCTTATGCTCTTGAATTAGGGTTTCTTGGTCAAATAAGTTTTTGCAAAATGCTGTATTTTCTTACTCTAGGAAGTTATAATCAATGCTCACAGACCAAAGGTTCTGAGAAGCCCTGACCTGAGGAGTTTTTTAATCTTGGCCCTAGCATTCTTCTGAGTTTACTATCAGCTCATGGAGGGCAGGAATCTTGACTGCAGTGACCGGCAGTTGTATGACCATTATATTCACTTTTGTATCTCCAGGTCTTTGGCACATGGTACGTGCTTAATAATAGTTATTGAATGAATTTGTTTATGACTGCTGCTTTTCCTCTACAAATATATACATTTTAAAGTTTTATTACTATAAAGAAAACAGATTTAATGTATTTCATAGGTACAAGTCTAAGAAGATACCCATTTTTCCTTCTTTCTTTTTCTCCTTTCCTCAGTTCTGGCCTCCTTATTTTTTTTCTTTAATTTTTTCCAAAACATAACTTCAATCCACTCTTTAGTCTCAGGCTTAATGCACCACTAACCATAATATGCAACAAGTAAAAAGTAGAAAGATTACAGTTCCACAGGAGTATAAGCAGGGGCTAAAAACAGGAATCAAATCACAAGATGTCCAATTTATTCTTCTACATATTTTTGTGTTCTATATTAACTACCACATATCAGAGAAAAGATATGACATTTGTCTTTTTGGGACTGTCTTATTCACAAAGCATAATGGTCTCCATTTGCATCTATTTTGTTGCAAAATACAGGATTTCATTCTTTATGGCTGAATAGTATTCCATAGTGTATGTATACCACATTTTCTTTATCCAGTCATCAGTTGATGTACATCTGAGTTGAATCTATGTCTTAGTCATTGTGAATTGAGCTGCAATAAACATGGGAGTACAAATAATTCATATGCTGATTCCATTTTGTTTGGGTAAATTCCCAGGAATTTTCCTAAGAATATTTACTGATATCCTGAGGAATTACAGCTGCAAAATTTCTCCACATTTTGGAGAAACGAAATTTTTCCCCAAAGGATGCTGGAAGGTGACAGCCAGACTCAGAAGTACTGCTTTGTGTGAGAGCATCATACTGTTGGCTTGGCTATGTCTTTGATGCCTTTCTTATGCTATCACTTTTTATTATGTTTGTGTTTTGTTCCCCTTGCTGTATTTTTACTTGCTGATTTCTCTTTGCTTTTGCTTTCATAAGGGATTATACGTAGAAGGAAATTTGCAAAGCAATACTCTATTTTTTTTTTTTTTTGACAGGCAGAGTGGACAGTGAGAGAAAGACAGAGAGAAAGGTCTTCCTTTTGCTGTTGGTTCACCCTCCAATGGCTGCAGCGGCTGGCGCGCTGTGGCCGGCGCACCGCGCTGATCCGCGCTGATCCGAAGCCAGGAGCCAGGTGCTTCTCCTGGTCTCCCATGGGGTGCAGGGCCCAAGCACTTGGGCCATCTTCCACTGCCTTCCCGGGCCATAGCAGAGAGCTGGCCTGGAAGAGGGGCAACCGTGAAAGAATCCGGCGTCCCGACCGGAACTAGAACCCGGTGTGCCGGCGCCGCAAGGCGGAGGATTAGCCTATTGAGCCACGGCGCCAGCCCAATACTCTATTTTTAAAGATTTATTTATTTATTTATTTATTTGAAAAGCAAAATTACAGAAAGGTAGTGGCAGAGGTAGAGAGAGAGATCCTTCATGTGCTGATTCACTCCCCAAATCGCCACAATGGCTGGAGCTGGGCCGATCCAAAGCCAGAAGCCAGGAGCTTTTTCTGGGTCTACCATGTGGATGCAAGGGCCCAAGCACTTGAGCAAACTTTCACTGCTTTCCTAGGCCATAGCAGAGAGCTGGATTGGAAGTGGAGCACTTGAGACGCGAACCAGCACCCATATGGGATGCCGGCACTGCAGGAAGAGGCTTTACCTGCTACGCCACTGCGCCAGTCCCCAGTACTCTTCTGACATGAGAGGAATATCTAACATTTATTGAATAGCTATACTATGGAAAGCACTTTCCCTGGTTCTTTACATTTATTGTCATATTTGCTCCTAGCAATAACTATTTAGGTAAATTTTATTAGCCCTATCTTATGATGAGTTTAAGGAGCTTATCAAGGTTTAGTACCTTGCCTTTGATGCTAGAGTCAACATTTTTATAGCAGGCAGCAATGCTAAAGTTTATATAATCCGCCGGCACCACGGCTCAATAGGCTAATCCTCCGCCTTGCGGCCCCGGCACACTGGGTTCTAGTCCTGGTAGGGGTGCCGGATTCTGTCCCGGTTGTCCCTCTTCCAGGCCAGCTCTCTGCTATGGCCAGGGAGTGCAGTGGAGGATGGCCCAAGTCCTTGGGCCCTGCACCCCATGGGAGACCAGGAGAAGCACCTGGCTCCTGCCATCGGATTAGCGTGGTGTGCCAGCCGCAGCGCGCCAGCCACGGCGGCCATTGGAGGGTGAACCAACGGCAAAAGGAAGACCTTTCTCTCTGTTTCTCTCTCTCACGGTCCACTCTGCCTGTGAAAAAAAAAAAAAAAGATTATATAATCCAACAGTTCCCAAATGTCAGTCTATGAGTTGATGATATTTGAGCCTTACTTGGAAATGAATAAACTGGGTTCCCCTCTAGGAGATTCTGAGTCCTTGGGCCAAGGTTTGTGTCTGTTTCTGAACTGTGCATAAGCTCCTTTGACACTCCTGATGCAATTTCAAGTTTGGAATTCATTGTTTCTAGTTTACCTCTTTACTTTGCAAATGAGGACATTTCCATCTTAAGAAGTTAGCTCAAGGTGATGGATTAGAAGTGCAGGCATCTCATATGGGCACTGGGTTTGAGACCTGGCTGCTCCACTACCCATCAAGCTCTCTGCTATGGCCTGGGAAAGCAGTAGAAGATGGCCCAAGTCCTTGGGCCCCTACACCTGCAAGGAAGACCTGGAAGAAGCTCCTGGCTCCTGGCTTTGGATCAGTGCAGCTCCAGCCGTTGCGGCCAATTGGGGAGTGAACCATTGTATGGAAGACCTCTCTATCTGCCTCTCCTCGCTCGTGTAATGCTGACTTTCAAATAAGTAAATAAATCTTAAAAAAAAAAAAAAAAAACTTAGCTAAATGTCACACATCAAATGTGGCAGACTTAATTTTTCAAAGCGTCAAAACAAGAATATATTCTATCCCATATGCATTTCTAGGCCCTTACCCATTCCCTCATCAAACAGAATCCATGTCTCTTGAACCCACATGGGCCTTTTTGACTGGTGGAGAGTTGCGGAACACTATGTGATTTTTGAGATTAAATTGCTCTGTTTTATTCTCCCAGAATGTTAGCTTTTGGAATGTTGTGACTGTACTCTGATGTCTAAGCTCTCTGTAGAGAAGCTCACGTGGTGGGGAACTGAGGTTCCCAGTCCAGAGCCTTGGCTGAACTCCTGTCTGTCAGCCGGTATAACTTGCTGAGTGATCCAGATTGAAAGTGGATGATCCCAACCGCAGTCAACTTTCCAAAGTGAGCACCCATGGAGTAGAGAGAAGCCATCTCCACTTAGCTCTGCTCAAATTTTAGGGGTGAAAGCAACATTATTATTGTTATTTAACTAGTTTTGGGGGTTGTTACTTAGTTGATTAATCAAGTTATTACTTGAGTCCAGATGTTCATCAGTTTACACCATTTTGTAAAGAAGCAGCAACATCTTAGAATAATAATTACATTTAGCTTTATGGCCACATGCCAACTTTGCCATATATCCATCAGTTTTTTGGCCTTATGACACTGAGCACAGTCCCTCACTTCTCTGAATTTTCTTTCCTTTTTTTTAATTTTTATTTATTTATTTTTTGACAGGCAGAGTGGACAGTGAGAGAGAGAGACAGAGAGAAAGGTCTTCCTTTGCCGTTGGTTCACCCTCCAATGGCCGCCGCGGCCGGCACGCTGCGGCCGACACGCTGCGGCTGACGCACTGCGCTGATCTGATGGCAGGAGCCAGGTGCTTCTCCTGGTCTCCCATGCGGGTGCAGGGCCCAAGCACTTGGGCCATCCTCCACTGCACTCCCTGGCCACAGCAACAGCAGAGAGCTGGCCTGGAAGAGGGGTAACCGGGACAGAATCCGGCGCCCTGACCGGGACTAGAATCTGGTGTGCCGGCGCCGCTAGGCGGAGGATTAGCCTAGTGAGTCGCCGCGCCGGCACTTCTCTGAATTTTCAACCCTTTCACTTTAAGATAGGACTAGCAATACTGATATAATCAGGTTAAATGAGATGTCATAGGTTAGCATGAACATATATATGAGGGTACTTCAAGATGTTTGTGTAGGGGTAGGTGTTTTACTTGCTGGTTAAGATGACTGTGTCCTCATCATGTACCTGAGTTTGATTCCTTTTTTTTTTTTTAAAGATATTCTGTGAATTTTTTTAAAGATTTATTTACTTATTTGAGAGGCAGAGATGCATACAGAGAGAGGAAGAGACAGAGAGAGAGGGGTCTTCCATCCACTGGTTCACTCTCCAAATGGCTGTAACGGTGGGAGCTGGGCCAATCCAAAGCCAGGAGCCAGAAGCTTCTTCCTGGTTTCCCGCATGGGTGCAGAGGCCCATCTTTCACTGCTCTCTCAGGCCATTAGCGGGGAGCTGGATTGGAAGTGGAGCAGCTGGGATTTGAATTGGCACCCATGTGGGATGCACTGCAGGTGGAGGCTTAACCTACTATGCCATAGCACTGGCTCCTGGGTTTGATTCCAGTTCCTGTCTACAGCTTACTGCTGGTGCAGACTCTAGGAGGCAGTGACGATAGCTCAGGTAATTGGATTTCTGCCACCCACATGAGAGACCTGGATTGAGTTCCCAGCTTTTGGTTTTGGTCCTGGCTCAGCTCTGGCCATTGCAGACATTTGGGGAGTGAAGCACCAGATGGTAGATCTTTGTCTACCCATCTCTATGCCTGCCTGTCTCTGCCTCTTGAATAAGGAAATAAATTTTAAAAATGTTTGTGAAAAATTGATTTAGAAAATATTTATTTTAGTAAAAAATTTTGAAATCTATACATGCAAGGGATTTTCAAAAAGTTCATGAAAAATGTGTATTATGACAAAATCATGTATGGCTTTCAAGATTTTTTTCACCAAATAAACATATTTTAATCCCATTTTCCCACCAGATTGAAATATTCTTGTATGTTATTACATACATAGAAGTATGTAATTACTATTATAATGGCCTAGGATCATGAAGATTTTCAAAGGGGGCCAAGGGAAACACAAGTAATTTTTTTCTTGTTTGACGACAGCATCTGCAGTCAGTTATTGGGAGAGTTTCTTGAGCTACTTCTTAAGTGATTGTGTGTGTGCGTGTGTGTGTCTGTGTGTGTGTGTATGAGAGGAGGGGAGGGAAAGATTAGAGCACTGTGGAGTTTCTCCCAGTGTGTACTGGCTGCAGGCTCTCCTCATTAAAATAATTGGAAATGACCACAGAGGCAGAGCTCAGCTAGCCTTCATTTTTTTCCCCCATAGAAGGCAAGGAATTTGTTTCAGCGCCAGCTCAGCAGTTCAGCCACCTTGACACACTAATTACTTGCACTGCCTGTCAAGCTTGGTATCTCAACCTCCGAAATTAATAGCTCTACTTTCAATAAGCAAAATTGTATTTGACTTCAAAGGGGGAACTGAACGAGTATCAGGGCATTTTTATGACTGAGTTTCCTTTGGGAGTTGGCTGACAATGTGGGTGGTAACATTGAGCCACATAACGGAAGGAGGATTTTCTAGAACCATCATCACAGAGCGAAGGGTCAGCAGCATTCTGGAATGAAATAGGCCCCCCACAAACGTTCTCCTTGCTCACCTGATTTCAGAAGTAGAATTTGATCATTTTGACAGAGCTCCATGAAGCCTGTTATCCGCTTTGCAAACTCCACCACGTACTGGATGGCGTGCGTGATCTGGATGGCACACTGCTGCCACAGGGCTTCCCTGGACTTCAGGAGGGAAAACACAGAATGTCAGTGGGGCGAAAAGTTCCTCGGAGAGTCGCAGAACACTGAGGTTTGCCCTGCCAGTGCTTACTCACCACGTGGGGCCGATGGTGGGAACTTGCACCGTTCCTATCAAAGTGGAGGGAATATTTTCTTTTTTGTACTTAAGAAAGTGTTTTGACCTGTTTTCACCTCAATATGCCACTATTGTCAAAGTACTGAGGCTAAAATAATAGAAACACTGCTTATAATAAAAAGACAGTTGAGTTATTTTCTCTGCACCTGAACAAATGTAAGGTCCTAGTCCATTATGTAAAAACAAACCCTGTGTTGAGGAATAGCGATTTCATTCACAGGCTTTCATGATGTCATTTTCATCGGTACCTGGACACTGAACATATGATATTTTTACATTATGTTCTTTTTCCAGAACTTATGGAGACTGTCGATTTTTTGGCATAAAAAGAGTTTCTAGCGAAAGGCATCAAGTCATATATTTAATATATTTATGCCTTTTGGTTATTTTTTTTGAAATGAAATAACAACCCATGTATGTTAATACTGCTTTTTATTGACAATAGTAATACCTGTGCCTTGGTTTTCTTATTTATATAAACATTTCATTAGAGAAAAATTAGTATGTTGTATTCACCCATTTAGCTATACAGCTATTTATCTTTATTAAAATTTTATCAGCTGATCAACCTTCTAAAGAGGATTTCATTTTTAAAGTAATGTGAATATTGAACAACAAGAAAACCCTTCCCTTAAAATCTTTTCCATTGAACACAAGAAGATATTCATAACAATAGCAATAATACTGGAGTTTCATTTTTTCGCCTGAATCCTTTTTATTAAACATGTAGGATAAGGGAAAGCATTTACAATGCCTTGTTCCCTACCTCTGGTGTGCAACTTTGAGACCACTGTTGTTGTGAATACGCCATAGCTCCTGCTATTTGCTGGACCCAAGAAATCATTATGAAACATCCTAAAATAGTTTGATGAAGGCACAGTCTCTCCAGGCACTTGAATAGGGCAGTGGTTTTCAATCATTTTTACCTCCCAGAGTATACTGGCAATACCTGGAGGCAGGTTTGGTTGTGAAGGTGTTGTTACCTATTGGCATCTGGTAGACCGAGCCCAGAGATGCTGCTAAACATCCCTCAATGCATAGGACAGTTCCTACAGCAAAGAACTGTTTGGCCTAAAATGTCAACAGAGCTGATGGTGAGAAAGCCAGAAATAGAGTAATGATGGAAAAATCTTCCCCACAGTTTCCCAGAGTACCTTGCTTTGATACGCTTTAATTTCTTCATAGGTATGAGTCTGCCACGCCAGCTGGTGCAGCTCTTCCATGGTGTACTGACACGTCTCCAAGTGGGACTTGATGATGTTCTGTGCAATTCGATCTAGGAGGAAGAATGTCAATTTGAGGGCTTGTGAGAAAAATCATTCTGTTCAGGGAAACTTGTTTTTAATATACTTACTTTAAAAGGGGCTTTCGGAGACACCCTAATTGTTTTAGAATGTCTTGAGCACTACTGTCCGTATTAAAATCCTCAAAGTCTTCATTGCCTTTTTTGAATTTTTAGTCTTTTAGTCAAAATTTATCATCCCTCCACCCATCACAATTTTGAGATCTTACAAGTTGTAAAGCATTGAAATAATTACTTATTTTAAAAATACTTACAAAGTTACTATATTTCTTACTTTTTGACCCAAAAGTCACTGATAGTCTCAACAAATATACACCAAATACTTTAAAATGTTTTGAAAATTACTAAGATTCTATTAATCTGTTACTTATTTCAGAAAATGGGGCACCAACATATAAATGTACTTGTTTATATTTTTAGAAAAGGAAGTTTACATAATAAATTAAAAAGAAAAGGTTATCTATACAGGGAATAAAATAGAAGAACATGGATAGAAGCTAGATTATCTGTTAATATTATTTTTGTAGATTTGACATTTTAAGCATGTACACATATAACATATTTAATAATGGTAAAGGGGATACAGATGAAATATTATTGGCCCATGAATTGATAATTATCGAAAGTGGGTAATGGGGCCAGCGCTCTGGTGTAGTAGGCTAAGCATTGTATATGGGTGCCAGTTCGTGTCCTAGCTTCTCAGCTTCTCTGCTATGGCCTGGGAAAGCAGTGGAAGATGGTCCAAGTGCTTGGGCCCCTATACCCATGTGGAAGACCTGGAAGATGCTCCTGGTTCCCTGTTTCGGATCAGCCCAGCTCTGGCTTTTGCGGCCAACTGGGGAGTGACCCAGTGGGTGGGGGACCTTTCTGTCTGTCTCTCCTTTGCTGTCTGTTACTCTGCCTCTTAAATTAAATAAATAAATAAATAAATAAATAAATCTATCTTAAAAAATAAAGTTGATTAACAGATGCCATTGCATTCTCTTTTCTAGCTCTTTATCTAGTAAAATTTCTTTTTCAAAAGTTATAAAAGAAAATATTATATTCATAAAAGTAGTAACAAACACAATTTGTCTTTTAGAGTAGTTTCTCCCCAAAGAGTTGTAATTTATATTGTATCTTAAATACCAAATATTTTGCTTTTGGAGGTATGAGAGGGGAGTGATAGAACCGGATGGAAGAGCTTTACTTAAAAACTTGTTATGAGGCCTCTAAAGTTGGATAGATCTGGTAGGAGGTTGCTCGTAATTCCATCTGCTATTTGAACACATAGAAAAGGTGACAGCTTGAGAAACCAAAATACACAGGAATTTGGTATGTGGGGTGTGAGTGGAGTGACGGTGACCAGATCTTCTGCCTGATAACTGTTCTTGGCTCATACAGCAGTGGAATTTTTCTTGTGTTTCAAGTTGTGCCATTTCAAATTTCTGTTCTTTGTCATATTTAATTTTTTAAAGAGAGCTCTCAAAACAATACTTGGGTGCCTTCTTTTTATCTCACTAAGCTCCGTATAGTTATGGTGTGAATTAGATTGAGTTTTAGTGATGTAAACTTTAACTTCTAATAAACTTACCAAACAAAACTCTCCTACAGCAGTTGCCTGGCACATTATAAATACTGGATGAAAGGTAGCCACAATTTTCATTGCTAGGAAATTCTTATGGTTTGTTAACAGCAAAGCAATGTGGTGACTCTAATGCAGAAAAAACTGAGACATACGATTTTGTGATCAGTGCCACTGAGGGAAGATAATTCAATATTAGAGTTTTTCAATCAGAACTCCAATGTGATAGAGGCAGAAGATGCTACAAAATGCTACCTAATGGTATAATTGTACTCTATTGGTTTCATCATTGAGCATTTATAGACTTATATTGCTTATAATATTACAAAATCCTTTTTAAAAAAATCTTATATTCAAAGTTTTATTGAATATCCTCTTGTGTCATAATAAAAGAAGATAGAGATCATCATACACATCATATTAAAATAGACTGATGTCATGGTTCATCATTTTTCAATTTAACTTGGGCAGTCTAAATACTTAGAATCTAAATCTGCTCTCTGGTTGGTATATAATGAAAACATAAGATTTTAGAACTCTATAGTTCTCAAATCTGTAATTGCTTGGGCTAGTTTGTTTTTTCACCTCCAAAAATTTATTGATAAATTATAGACTTCGGGGTTTATAAGCAGAACTGCAATTTGCCACTCAAAATTACATTGTTTTATAGAAAGCTATTTGTTTATTCTTGGCTCTCAGGAACTGTTTTTTTTTTTTAATATTTATTTATTTATTTGAAACACAGAATTAGAGAGAGAGAAAGAGAGAGAGATAGAGAGAATCTTCCAACAATTGGTTCACTCCCCAAATGGCTGCAAAGGCCAGGGCTGGGCCAAACTGAAGGCAGGAGCTTCTTCCGGGTCTCCCAGATGGGTACAGAAGCCCACGCACTTGGGGCATCCTTCACTGCTTTTTCCAGGCCACCAGCAGGGAGCTGGATCGGAACTGGAGCAGCGGGGACTCGAATACGCACAGAGGCTGCCCCCCTCAGGAACTGCTTGTCACAGCTACAGGATTCTCTGGCCTTCTGTCACCAAAACTTAGTGTTCCATGGAAGTATTAGGAGGGGTAGGGATAATAAATACATGGGCAAGTGAAGTAAAATTGGAAGTCAGAGCCACACGTGTGAGTCAGGACTCAGCTCAGACTTCGACTCCGGTTAAAGCTCTCCTCCCTCTCTTGTCTCATGAAGAAGGACTGGCTGCTACCACACTTGGATTCTGCATCCCACTGAGCCCTTATTCTCATGAGGCTCACACTGTGGTCATCTATGTGGATCTGTTTCTTTCTTTAAGATTGTGAGCTCTTCAGGACCTCAACAGCAAAGTGCAGCACACAGCCTTCGTATGTTCATTCAACAAATGATATTGAGAAACCACTCTAGATCAGGTCAAGTGACAGATTAGAAAGAAAAGACAGTGCTCTTGAAAGAAAGGATTTTACAATCATTTCATATCTTGATGTGGTAAACGCCCTCAACGAGTTAGGTAGAGACCCAAAGAAAAAAGAGTCTGACTCAGTCTGGCAGAGGCAGAAAAGGAACCACAGAGGAGATGACCTCAGTCTCAAAGGATGAGCCTGAGTCTGTCTCAGGGAGAAGAGAAAGATAGACCTCAGCTGGAGGGAATGATATTACAAAGGCATAAATGGAAAACTAGCACAAGCTAAGTAATTTCTGGTCATATCTCTTATTTCTTTATAATACTTGCTTCTTTACTGGGGAAAGAATTAGGTGCAGAAATAGAGAGTGACTCTAGACTGATTTCTACAGACCTAGCAAACAGCATTCTGAAACCTGGTCCATCTTTTCTTGCAAGAAGTGTGGTTTGTTTGCAGCATAGGCTGCATGGGGGAGAAGGGGAGAAAAGAGTCTGAGAGAGTGGGTGGGGCATGAACAGTTGCATAAGCTGGCTAAGGAATTTAATCATGGAGGGCTTTGGGATTTTAGCTTGGGATCTTGGGATCTTATCTTGTAGGCAGTTGGGGCCAATGGAAGCTGTGAAGCAAGGGAGTGACGTGGTCAGTTTTTGGGTTTAGAAAGGTGATCCTAGCCATTGCAAATAAAAATGAGATGGCATTAGCATACATATGAGATTAATCAGGTTGGTGTAAAATTCAGCAGAGTCTGGAGTAGGTGATAATGTCAGAGATGGGTGGAGGGGTCAGATTCAAGACAATTTTGAAGGAGAATGCATAGGACAAGCACATGTGGCAATAAAAAAGAGGAAACAATAACATAGTAGGCATTGGACTAATGCTGAGATACTAAAGATAATATTGAAAATGTCCCTTTATCCATCTTCCGTCCACCGAGTCATCCATCCATCCTTCAATCTCCCTTAGCTCACAAAGGATCTGAGAAAGCTAACATCGACCCTTTGTTTGATGATTTTAAAGCCTGGGCACACAGAATGGCTTTGAAATCAAACATCAAGCATGCACAATTATTTCCCATGCTGTGGTGAGAAATAAAAGTCAAATTGTCTCTTGGACATAGGTTTGTAAATGGCAAGGAAGGCAAGGCATTGTCGCCGCATTCCTGCTCTGCCTTCTCCCACTGTTCTGCTGTGCAGAGGTGAGCCACGTGGAAAAACCAGCTTGACCCTCTCAAGGCTCAGGTTGGAAAAGCACATGGAAAAGCTAGACGTGATCTCAGGGGAGCAAGGTCGGAGGGCTCCCTCTGTCAATTAGAGAGATGCTGGAACATCAGAGGAGATAGTTTTCTTGGACTGAGAGTCTGCAGTTGTGAAAAGGAGAGAAGAATTTAAAACGAAAGGACAAAGGGAGAGACAATGAATACAGTATGCAAAGTTCTTGCTGGGAGCCAAAGGAACTTTCAAGAGTCCTTACCTGGAAAAATAGAAAAGGTAATAGTAAACGCGGTCCTCTCCAGGGACCAACCACATGAGAAAATCCAGACAAAAGAGACTGAGGCGAAAGAGCGGAGGATATGGAATCTTTCTGGGCAATCACACACTCTTCATCCGTTACCCTGACTTGGATTGCAGCTGTTTCTCAGAGCTCAGTTTTTGTTAGATTTTTTTTAGCTTGGGCTGCAGATGGGACAAGCTGAAGAAGGAGGAAGCAGACTCTGTGCTGGGATAATGGGTCCATCAGGAATATGGCTCAGATAACTAACTCCTGGGAAACTTCACCACTGTCAGAGGTGATGCCCGTGGACTCTGCCCTCTGCCCTTCCTGAGCCCAGGGGTGAGGCAGATGACTTCCTAAGTGGATGGGAAAGGCATCTGTTATGAAAATGTGCCTACACCTCATCAGTAGTTAGGATTCTGTACATATATTCAGAGACTCAAATGTGTGATCAATTCACTAAGAGTGTGTGGGCTGCTTCAATAATTAATAAAATGATGTTGAGGATGGAGAATAATAACTTTGTATGCTTGGTTTAATTCATTTTAAATCACGATAAGGTAAAATGTTAACATTGATGCAAGCAAGGGGATATCGGGTGTGTAATCATAGGTTAATATTAAGGACATTTTCCTTATTTTCTATTTGTTCTTTTCATGCAAAATAGCTTGCTCTTTTTTTCTCTTCTTTCCTCTTCCGCATCCCCATGTATATAAACATATAAAACATTTTTGTCATAAAATTTGTTTGGTTTTAGACTTTGACCTTGATACTTTTCTTGGAGGAAAACTGACTGGAACTCAATATTTATATCCCATTAATAACATTTGTAACTTCAAATATTAAGTAGCTTTATGGGATAGAAATCACAATGTATTAGTAAAATGAAATAGTAATCCTAGAGAGCTTTATAAAATAATTGATATAGGCAAATATACTTCCTTATCATTTTTTGGTGAAAAAAAGGTAAAGAAATATTGTTAAAATTGTCACATTTCCCTAGAAGTCTTAGGGGTAATCTTAATAAGATTAGAAGAGAGGATAAGAAGAAAGAAATTAAATTTTTGAAGGGAAAATGAATAAAATTGATGGCTAATTCTCAACAGTGTGTGCGGTAATTATAGAACCCTGGGGCTGGAACTAACCTCCTTCTTCCATTTCCAGATGGGCTATATCTAAATAAGCCTCGACGTTTGTTGGATCTCTCTCTCGCTGTCTCTCTCTCTCTCTCTCCCCTTCCCTCCCTCAGTCTTTCTCTTTCTGTCTGTCTGTCTCTATCTCTGAGATTGTAAAGAACTTCTACATTTCCTACCCCATCCTCAATACTCTTCTTGGTGATTTATTATGTAAATCAAACAAGTAAGAAAGCAGTCTCACTTTAAGGCATTCACAGCATGGTAGACATGTACGAGGAGAGTTCAAAAAGCTCATGGAAAAATGGAATTAAAAGCTAAGCTTACTTTGGTGCAAACATTTTTGAAATCTATGCTTAGCTTTTTCATAATATGCATTTGCATGAACTTCTTGAAGACTCCCTGTGATAAAATTGCCACAGGTAGAGTTATAAAGATCAACCACAAATTGTGCAAAAAGATGTAAGAATAATAGTTGGGAACCAAAGTTAAATAAATACATGAAAAATAACTTTATTACACACCAAATCACACAGTGAAACAAAGTTTGGAAACAAGTCACCCACATTACCTAATTTTATATAGAAAAAGGCGACATCTGCTTATTTCAGTGAGAAAGAGATAAACTGACAAGCAAGGTGACAATTTCTTGTTTATAACTGTGATGTTATAAAATGAAGACCAGCTTGCAGCTCCTAAAATAGCAAGTGACCTTCTGCAGCTCTGATTTCAACCAGTCAGCGGGTTTTTTCCACCAAAGCGGCTTATTTTAGCTCTCACTAGACATTTCAGCAAAGAGCGCTCTCCAAAGGCCACAGTGTCAGACACAGATTGCATGGTGGTTTCATTTGAATCCCACATCCTGGGAGTGGGAAAAGTTGAGTATATCTTTAAAAACTGCCGCTTTCAGTGTTATTAGCAAGAGCACCCGTAGCCCAACTGTACCCAGGCAAGAAAGCTGAGATTCAAAACTATATATAGTGCTGGAGGGTCTTTGGTTGGAACTTCGTAATTCTGTCCCCAGCAATACCGCCCCTTCCTACTTTTATTTCTCATGAGAAAGGATGGGTTCTTCTTGGTGAACCATACCCTCTATGCATTTTCCCCCAACAAAGGATTTTCATTTTTTTTTTAAATTGGAAGTATTCTTTCTGAAATGCTATATCTCAGCCTCAATCAAAGTGATTAATGAATTTTTAATTTGTCACTTGCCTCAAGGACCTACAGAACCGCTGAATTCTCTGTTTAGTTTATACTACTGGTGTGCAAGTGAAATTCTTAGGGGATTGCCTTTGAATTAATGCCAGGATATCTCTACGGACTGGCTTAAGGCATGTTTTAAGTGCCTGCATTAGGTTTTTATGATATCAATATTTCTCAGAATCCTTGCTCGAAGGCAGTAATTATAACATGTTAAGACAATTGATTGAATGGCAAAATATTTGACCAAACACAGATTTTGTCTCTGACAATAGTTACCCAGTTTTGTAGGTTTTCTGTCATTAGATAGATCAAGACTTGTACTTATTAAATAGATGCCCACATCATTTAAAGGTCTTTCTGATTTTTCTATTCTCTATTTAGTTATTGTTAGCCTCTGCATAAGTAGAATTTTGTTATTAAAATAAAAACAATACCAGTTAAGCTTAGAAGAGCAATCTATGAAGGGTCTTCAAAAAGTTCATGAAAAATACATATTGTGAAAGCCTATGCATGGATCTCAAATTTTTTTTTGCACCAAAATAAATGTATTCTTTAAACCCAGGTTCCCACAAACCTTTTGTATTAGTGATCTACTAACCCTAAAAGAAGAGTAGCAGATTCAGCATTTACATTATTTAAATTCTTTAAGTAGGAAATGGGGGAATCAGTAGTCTATAATTTATTTATTGGCTGAATCCATGGTTCAACCACTCATTATTCTCCCTAATGAATCAGGATATCATCCAGTCTCTGTTACATGAAATTTTATTGGCAAATCTTAGAGAGTGAGATACTTGATTTTTACTTCATGGAGACTTATACCAAAATGTTAGAGTTTCTCAGAAAGAAAATAACAAAAATATGATTATATTTTTAAAATTATTAAAAGATAAAACACGATTCTGTAGAATGTAACAATGTAACAAAGAATAGAAATGGAAAAATCAAATTAATGCAAGTAATAATAACATCTGGGCAAAGACTGAGCAGGACAATAGGATGGTTAACATTTTCTGCTATTCATGGAGGATGGCCCAAGTGCTTGGGCCCTGCACCCGCATGGGAGTCCAGGAGGAGACACCTGGCTCCTGGCTTCGGATCGGTGCGGCGCCGGCCGTAGCGGCCATTTGGGGGGTGAACCAATGGAAAGGAAGACCTTTTTCTCTTTCTCTCTCACTGTCTAACTCTGCCTGTCAAAAATTTTTTTTTTCTGCTATTCAATAAAAGGTAAGAAATCAGGCAAGAAGAGAAAGAACTGAAAGATCCTATATAGCAATTGTATTTGTGTAGAATATATCCAAAAGGGAAAAAAATATCACAAGCAGCAAAAACAAATTAACTCTCTGAGAGGGTGCCTTCTTAATTATTTACTAATGGAAAGCTGTTTTGGATCACAAGTGTTCTGTTTTATTGCAATAGTGCATGTCGAATTTTGGGGGAAATTACAGTTTCCTTTCTTGAAACTAGTTGACAAAATTGAGAAAGAATCCATTATGAAAACATAGCATTTCAAAGTTAACTTTCATAGTAAAAGACCTCCTCCACAGAACAATTGGCAGAATGAACTTACTTAGATGTCCTGGAATTGATGAGTTCTAATGGAGCTGCAGGGTCAAACAGAGGAGACCAAACATGGCCCCTTTAGGCTATTGGCTTGTGCCCTTGGAGAAACCACATAACCTCTTTGAGTCTCAGTGTTTTGGCAGCAGTGACATTTTCTGAGGGCTGTGTGAGGTATGGCAATTCAAGTTTAAGAGGCTATGGTAGGATGGCCCAAGTCTCTGGGCCCTGCACCCGCATGGGAGACCAGAAGCACCTGGCTCCTGGCTTTGGATCAGCTCGATGCACCGGCTGCAGCGCGCTGGCCGCAACGGCCATTGGAGGGTGAACCAACGGGAAAAGGAAGACCTTGCTCTCTGTCTCCCTCTCTCACTGTCTACTCTGCCTGTCAAAACAACAACAACAACAACAACAACAACAAAAAACAAAAAAAAAAAAAAAGAAAAGAAAGAAAGAAAAAGAGGCTATGGTAGAATTTCTCTTGAATCATGAGGGAGAAGTCTTGCAAAGTTACAGAGGATGAGAGTACAGCTCACAGTTTTGAAGTCACTTGAAGAGCTTCACATAGGACAAACAAAAATGGTGTATTCTAGAGCCGGTTAAAATCTCTCGTTATGCTTCTTTAAAATCTGCACCTCCGCATGCTGCCCAAAGGACAATTAGTGGGTCACAGATGATGGAACCTAATTATAAAACTTGCTCAGGGCCATCATTAGAATTGATTTTAACTATCTGAATTTTGTTGACATCTGGATTGATTGTTTATTTAACAGAAGAGGTCCCTCCCCCTCCTCACCACCCTTTTGGAAGTTTAGTCAAAGCATCTCTGAATTTCTGACCTATAAGAATTAATTTAAGGGGCCGGCACCATGGCACACTAGATTAATCCTCTGCCTGCGGCGCTGGCATCCCATATGGGCACCGGGTTCTAGTCCCAGTTGCTCCTCTTCCAGTCCAGCTCTCTGCTGTGGTCCAGCAGGGCAGTGGAGGATGGCCCTGGTGCTTGGGCCCCTGCACCTGCATGGGAGACCAGGAAGAAGCACCTGGCTCCTGGCTTTGGACTGGCTCAGGTCTGGCCATTGTGGCCATTTGGGGAGTGAACCAACAGAGGGAAGACCTTTCTCTTTCTCTCTCTGTCTCTGTCTCTCTCTCTCTCAAATAAATAAATAAATAAATAAATCTTTAAAAAAGAGAGTTAATGTAAAGGTAATCTTTAGAGGCTATTTCTACATTTTCTTTTTCTTTCTTTCTTTCTTTATTTATTTTTTGACAGGCAGAGTGGACAGAGAGCAAGGTCTTCCTTTTGCCATTGGTTCACCCTCCAATGGCCGCCGCGGCCGGCACGCTGCGGCCAGCACACTGCGCTGATCCGAAGGCAGGAGCCAGGTACTTCTCCTGGTCTCCCATGGGGTGCAGGGCCCAAGCACTTGGGCCATCCTCCACTGCACTCCCTGGCCACAGCAGAGAGCTGGCCTGGAAGAGGGGCAACCGGGACAGAATCCGGCGCCCCGACTGGGACTAGAACCCGGTGTGCTGGCTCTGCAAGGCGGAAGATTAGCCTAGTGAGCCGCGGCGCCAGCTCTTTTTTTTTTTTTCTTGACAGGCAGAGTTAGTCAGTGAGAAAGAGAGAGAGACAGAGACAGAGAGAAAGGTCTTCCTTTCCGTTGGTTCACCCCCCAAATTGTTGCTACGGCCGGCGCGCTGCGCCGATCCGAAGCCAGGAGCCAGGTGCCTCCTCCTAGTCTCCCAAGCGGGTGTAGGGCCCAAGGACTTGGACCATCCTCCACTGCACTCCCGGGCCACAGCAGAGAGCTGGACTGGAAGAGGAGCCACTAGGACAGAATCTGGTGCCCCAACCGGGACCAGAACCCGGTGTGCCGGCGCCACAGGTGGAGGATTAGCCTAGTGAGCTGCAGTGCCGGCCTAAAATAAGTGTTTTCCAAATGATCTAGCACTAAATTGTTCCAGAACAAACCTATCTGAAAACTGAGTAGCAGTTCCCCATTAAGTCTTATAAATATGGATCAAGTTTAAATAGTAAAGTAATCTTCCTCAAGTATTGTGGGTAGATTGTCAAAGGAAACCTTATATCCAAAAATAAAATAAAGTAAAAAGTTTTTCCAGTTGGTACTGTTTCCAATAGGTTTTCTTGAGTTTGCATGCATCATAGAAATAAATCTTACACTGGTTAGCAGAGAGAGCCTGTTAAGATGGTTATGTGTCATGCTAAGGACGCCAAAGTGTACTGATCTCCATCAGTCTGGAGAATAATTGGCATTTATGTGAGCCATGGCTCATATGGTATTTTCATGCTAAACAAGTTCCCCAGAAATGAGTTCTTGAAATGCAGCTAAAGCAGTACATTATCATTCCAACCAGTGGGAAATCAATTCAGATCTCTGAGAGTCAGTGTCAAACTTGGAATACCCTAAAACTATGACTTGCTTGTCATATAACATCTTGCAATGCTATTCAATGTGGAACCTTCTAGTGGTCTCTATGTCCTTATAACAAACTCTCCCCTTGCTCCCCACAAGTCACAGGCAGAATTTCTGGAAATCTTTCTCTTTCCTTACTGCAGAATATTTCATATGCATTTTAGTGCATATGAAATTTAGTGCATATGAAATTTAGTGCATAAAATGGCATTGGCTTCCCAGCAGATTCCCAGTGACTTTCATTTTGCTGACAGGTTTTAGAATCTTCTGATAAAGTTCTGAACACTAAGTCAAAAATTGACCCCTAACCAGAATCTTCAGGAGAAGTCCACCGACGATGTTGCATGATTTTAACTCAAAACAGCAAAGGTGCTTTAAAAGATTGATCTAGTAAATGTTAGCACATTAAGAAAGTCGTATTGACAGAAGGATAATATATAGTGACTAATATGCACACATGTACTATAGATACATGTTTATAAGGACTTGAATTGGGCATACACATGTGCTGCCTGTGAAGTACATTATATTTGTATTTGTTTAAAACCTTGCTGGTCATTAAGTGCCTTGTATATATTATGTCAGTTATTGCTGTTATGGCAATCATTGCAGATATTACTAGGCAATAATAGACTGTCTTTGGGGGGTTATTAAAGGCTACTTGGGAAGATAAGGGTTTGAACGATCTTAGGGAAGAATCATAGATTCTTATGTCTTTGGTCTCCTCTAGAATAATGTGTGCTTCTGGATTGGGCAATACCATACTTATAACTATGGTTGAGACCCCAGGAATGTGGTACATCGGCCCCATATTAGAGAATTCCCTTTTCAGATAAAAGCCAGGGATTTGGAGAAAGCAGCCTTTAGGAAACATTCTGTGGGTAGAACAAGATCATACTAACATTTTGAGGAGTCAAGTAAGTTCCTTTGCAGTGGCCAAAGTGACTTCGATTTGTCTCTGAGGTGATCAGTTACAGTGGATCAGGGTGAACCGATCCATTTGCCCTCAGGTTGTATCTCTGCAGCAGTCCACTCTTTGTTTTTACCTGAAATTACTGGGATGTGGAACTGGCCACCACCACCCTCTTGAGCTGTCCATATGTTTATTTTAATTTGATTTCTTCCACCTAGAGGGTGGTTGGAGAGAACAGACTGTTCTGATTTGCTAGTGGTTACTGATTGTGTAGTTGGCAAGGTCATTCCAGCCAGTGAGAGCATCAAGTGTTGTGTGGCTCTTAGGGAGGGAGGAGCAGGCAAGTTCTTTGGTAACATAAAGGGTTGCCTAGTTGCTTATAAGTATCCTCTCTCCACTCTTCTATTCACCTCATGAAATTGTTGGCACAAGGGAAACGTTTGAGCCTAGGATCAAAGGTGTCTGGGAGGTGAGAAAATCATAATCCTTCAAAGCAATTTAATCCAGATGCCTTATTTTTCAGATGATGAGACTGCACCTCTGAAAGCTGAGTGAATTTTCAGCAAGCCCACGTGGCTAGTGTGCAAAGCTGGGACACCCCATTTCAATGCGCTTTCCCCAAACTGCCTGTGAAGGGTGTGTGATTGCAGTGAGGGTGGGAAGGGGATAAATGACAATGGAAGTTCCTAAGATATGTTCTTTCAAAGTAAGAAAGGAAAAACTAAAGACACTACATTTTCTTTCCCCTGTAGTGTTTGAACAATTTTTCTTGTGAGTTTAGTCTCCTATTTGTTTAAATGACCTACTAGATAATTACTCCTAAATTGAATGTCTACTTGTGTTTGATACAGGTACTTTCAGAGAACATATAACATATATGTAAAATGTATGATATATATGACCAGAGTTAGACTACACTCTCCATGCCATTTCTGCATGGGTAGTTAAATATGCATAATTTGAAGCTGTTAGAACACAGTTGCCTATAAAAGGATATTCATTGAAGGTGCTGCTCTAGGACTATAGCCCCTGCTTTTGGGGTTCTTAATAAGCAACAATTGAACCATCACAAACTTTTATGGAATTACACAAAATAAGAAACTGCACAAGTAACATCTTGTGTATTTCTACAAAGACTTGATAGAATGAAGTAATATATTAAAGGGACTAGGTCACTCTTGGGCCAATTCCTTTTTGTAATCTCCTCTAACTATCAGCATTCAGCTTCTGTAATAGGTGAATTTAAAGAAGAGGTTTAATTGTATTTTTGGTGCTTAAAATTCCAGCCTCCATAAACAGAACACAAAAGGAATATGAAAACAAATTTATGTTTCAGACTGTATAGGAAGAGACCAATGAATTCACATATGACTGAATAATTCAGCAAATTTAGTAGCTCTGTGTAAAAGGCACATTATCTCCATAGTCTTACAGCTGGTTCCACGGATTTGGTTTTGGAAGCATTTTTGTTTGAATTGCTTTGTTGCATGGTACCTGTGGATCACTTATCAATCACCTATGAGGTTAAATGAGCTTTTGTTAAGAGTATCAGTCCTAAAGTGGGTGTTGTGGTGCAGCAGGTTAAACAGCTGCTTGGAGTAACTGCATCCTATATCAGAGTGGCTGGGATCAAGTCCTGGCCACTGCAGACCAGATTTCCTGCTAATGTGCCTGATAGGCAGCAGATGTTGGCTCAAGAACTTGAGTCCTTGTCAGCCATGTGGGAGACCTGGATGGAATTCCAGGCTACTGGTTTTGGACTGGCCCAGACCTGGCTGTTGTGGGCATTTGGGAATTGAACCAGCTGTTGAAAATCTCTCTCTGTTTCTCCCTTTCTCTCTGTCACTGTGCCTTTCAAATCAATCAATCAATCATTCAGTCATAAAAAAGAGCATCAATCCGCAGAATCCCACAAACCATTTGAGAGCTACAATTGGGGACCAAAAACAAGAGATCCCACTGCAGTTTTCTGCTTGTTTGCTGAGTATTCTTTAGTTAGCTTTCTCTCCCTGCCATCGACCACTGCGAAACTTTATTCTCCTAACTATAACAGGTCCGTCAAGCCAGCTGAAAATATATTTTCAGCTAAGCCGAGTTATGACTGCTGCGTAAATATTAATTTGCAGCTTACTTCTGCCCATCTATTATTTCATGGCTTCTTCCTCCTTTGGGGTTTTAGAACACTCAAGGAAGTACGTCCTGAAATGTTTCATGTTTTCTTTTCTTCACTTACGCACATTTTGTTTTGTATTCTAAAAACTATGATAATGCAACATTCATGATAAGGTATGTGGCTCAGAGTGACTGATAGCTGTCACGTCCCACACCTGCATGAACATGCGTTACCATGATGCCCAGGGTTCATAGTGTATGACACTGTGCCTTGCAATCACTTGTTTTCCTGTGTGTCCCCTACACGGTGAGGGTAGGAACCATGTTCTGATTGTCTTAAGTGCTTGGCACAATTCAAAAGATAGATTACTGGGATAATGCCTGGCATTCTAAGGTGGTCAAATAACTTAAGTTAGAATTAAGGTTTACCATGATCTAACTGTGTTCTAGGAAAAATCACTCACTCTTTCTGACCCTTAATTTCTTCGTCTGTACAGTGGGATTGCTTCTTTACTGCTGACTTAAAGGCATTGGTATGGGGCTCAAATTTCCCTGCTAATGCACCCGGGAAAGCAGTGGAGGATGGTCCAAGTCCTTGGGCCCTTGTACCAACACGGGAGACCTGGAAGAAGCTCCTGGCTCCTGGCTTCTGATAGGCCCAGCTCTGGTCATTGCGGCCATTTGGGGGAGTGAACCAGTGGATGGTAGACCTCTCTCTCTGTCTCTACCTCTCTCTGTAACTCTTTCTTTCTTTCTTTCTTTCTTTCTTTCTTTCTTTCTTTCTTTCTTTCTTTCTTTCTTTTTTTTTCTCTAAGATTTATTTATTTGCTTGAAAGGCAGAGTTATAGAAAGGCAAAGGCAGAGGCAGAGAGAGAAGCCTTCCATTTGCTGGTTCACTCCTCAGATGGCTGCAATGGCCGGAACTGTGCTGATCTGAAGCCAGGAGCCAGGGGCTCTTCTGGGTCTCCCACGTGGGTGCAGGGGCCCAAGGACTTGGGCCATCTTCTTCTGCCTTCCTAGGCCATAGCAGAGAGCTGGATCGGAAGTGGAGCAGCCGGGACTTGAACCGGTGCCCATATGGGATGCTGGTCCTGCAGGTAGTGGCTTTGCCAACTACAACACAGCACTGGCCCCTCTGCCTTTCAAATAAATAAAATAAATCTTTTAAAAAAAGAGATGGGCATACAAATACTTTCGTAAGAGACATAACAGAATGGTTATGAGAATTAAACAAGACATTTCTCAGTACAATTAGGTGTTCAACAGAAGGTAATTATATTTCCTGTGATAATGATATTATATAATAATAAATTGTAATATCAATCATATTATTACTAGTGATGATGTTTGCACTAACAGGTGCTGTCCTAAGAATTCATAAATATTAACTCTAATCCACATGCACTGATAAAGACTGTGCTGGCACAGGTTTACAACTGACACTCACAAGTAAATTATGCCTACGGGAAATGGCACAGCCAGGTTATGAATGCAAACAGTCTGATTCTAGAACCAGCTTTAACAACCACATTATACCACTAATGACTTTCTGCCCCAGGATACTCTTATGGACCTAGTGTCTCAATGAAATGAGTGTCACTTGTTTGGATGGTTCAGGAGACAGTCACCCTATGGTGGCTCCAAATAGGTAACCAGTATGAAGTCTCACAGAATGAGTTTGTGTCCACTAGGTGGCATTGCTGTTTCAACAAAATGTGAACCAAGACCATATTTAGGCTTGGGAGTTCGCTAAGTTGAAAGCACTCACAGTGCTTTTCTGAAGGACAACACCTCCAAGACGAATGGTGTCTTGAAATAACTAAGACCAAAATGTGAAAATTCATTTTGCATGTCAATATCTGTACAGGAAATATGGATAAATTTCGAGATTAACTAGTCTGGTTTTACCAGTTTTAGGAGAAGAGATTGAGGGACAGAGAGGAAAAGTGACTTGTCTAAGGTAAACTAGACCTGAAATTTGTGGCTATGGTCTCTTTCCATAGTACTTCCTACTGCTGCTAAATTACAAAAAAACCTGATTTTAACCATTAGAATATTTTCCTTTTGGATACAGGGCAGAAGAGAACTGGGGCCGGCGCCGCGGCTCACTAGGCTAATCCTCCGTCTTGTGGCGCCAGCACACGGGGTTCTAGTCCCGGTCGGGGCGCCGGATTCTGTCCCGGTTGCCCCTCTTCCAGGCCAGCTCTCTGCTGTGGCCAGGGAGTGCAGTGGAGGATGGCCCAAGTGCTTGGGACCTGCATCCCATGGGATACCAGGAGAAGCACCTGGCTCCTGCCTTCGGATCAGCGTGGTGCGCTGGCCGCAGGGGCCATTGGAGGGTGAACCAACGGCAAAAGGAAGACCTTTCTCTCTGTCTCTCTCACTATCCACTCTGCCTGTAAAAAAAAAAAAAAAAAAAAAAAAAAGAAGAGAACCGGAAAATTGGAAGGTTTTGTTTCACTAGGATTGAAATGCATATTCCAAATCAGTAACAGACGCAGGAGCTTAGACACTAAGTAATATCAATTTAAAAATTATTACCTTTTCCTTTATTTTTTTTTAACATGCCCTCCTGGAAAGATTGAGTAACTCTACTTGAACAGACTGTCTCTATTAGTAGACAATGTAGTTTTGATTAATGAGCTCAAGCCAGGTAGCAGGTTAATGGTGAGTACAAGGACTCTAGAGTCAGATTCTTGGCTGTATCGTTTAATAACTACAGGACACTAGGAAGTTGTGAGGCTTTGCTAAACTTTTGTTTCTGCATCTGTGAAATGGGAATGATATTTCTACTTATCTTTTAAGGTGTTTGTGAAAAGTAAATGTGTGAAGTGCCTGTGAGACAGTAAAAACAAGGTTAAAATTATCAAAATTAACTGAATGTTTTTGTTACTACAGTTGATGTTGAGTTTTCTGCATTCCTCAGTTGTGAAGGTCAGCTTTACTCACTGTCTCATGCTGAATTGCCAAAAGGAAGAAATGTAGCATTTCAAGCTTCTAACTGTGTAACATCCCATTTCATCAACCCCCTGGCACAAGTAGCTAAGAATATGGCTGTGTATTTCATTATGTGTACCCAGAAACTTAATTTAAAGCACTTGTAGGCTTTAGGCTCCCATTCGCAGGTTAAACAACAGGGAAGGTGAACTAAGCACGCAGCATACAAATAATAATCACTAAGAGCCACGGAGCGTTTGCTGAGGGCCAAACGTGGCTATGTTTTACGAGCACTAACTCAATTTTAATTCTTACAATATCCTGTGAACTACAAGCTCATACTTCTCCCTTTTTAAATATGAGAAAACTGGGCTTGAGAAACTTGCTACAATTTAAATAAAAAGCCACAGGGCCGGCTGTTGAACTCCAGTTGTGGTTCTTAACCACCCTGGTCTCCGACCTCCTGGGGTGGTATGTGAGGGTGATTCCAAAAGCTCCTGAGCTCCAGGCTGCTTCCCCCTGTACACTGAACCACCAATGACACCGGGGAAGCTACTGTTTGTTTACTTCTAGGCGATTGATAACATGATACTGTGCTTCACAGGAGGGTCACGTGTTAAACCTACACTCACATTTTTTATGGCAGTTAGTCAATGAGATTAACTGGTTAAACCTTTAATGGACTCTTAACAGGTAAAAGAAAGCTGCAAGGACAGTGTAGAAGAGAGCTTGCTTAGGATAGAGTCTTGAAGATCGTTTAGGAATTGAATGACGCTGTACCCAAAAGAGGATCAGGTTGCTGATGCAATCATGCCCGTGACAAGCTTATTTGTGGCTCTAGTGTTCTGTAACACTACGGACCACACTCTTTTTCTTTGCTGTAATCCAGAATCCCATATGGAATTCTTGAATTTAGATTTACAAAAGCCTTCATAGTCTTCAGGTCTACCCAGCCCTTGCGTTTATAAAGAAGGGAACTTAGGCCCCATCTGCTTAAATTTTACCCCAGTTATCTTCCAGGGAGAGTTGGAGCCCTGTTCATTTGATCATTTCACACTGTTTCTCTATCCCTTAGCTATTTTACTTCGAATAGCTTCACTTTGAATAGTTGATGGGATTTCTGTGTTTATACCAATAACATTTTCCCTCAGTGAGAACCCAAATTCAACAGATAGCATCTGTTCTTTACAGATCTCATCTTACTATTTATAATTTCTTCTTTCTTCCTTTACTTGAAATAAACTTTTATGGGGCACAGGAACAATGACATTTATTAGAATATATTTTAAAACCTATTTATTTCCTCAGCAGATGCCAGGAATTCAGTTTAGATCTAAGAAAACGGCCCTCCTTAATACAACCAACACAACGTCCAAAAGTATTTCCAAAAATGAGCTTGCAGGAGATTCCACTTACCAATTTCAGTCATGGTTATTCCTGGAGCTAATTGTCCATTGTTGAAGGAGCTATAGGTAAACAAGTTGGGTACAGATGTGAGGTCATAGATGGGTTCTTGCTTTATTTGTTTGATTCCAGTCATGTCAAGTCCTGACTGATCAGGGGATGGCTGGCCAGAATCTACATTGTAATACCCCTCGGACTTGGGCAGGTCAATGACGTGCCCATTGGCGTAAGTGCCGCTGGTCTCGTTGTTCAGGCTGCTCAGGCCGTTGCTGATGCTGCTGCTGTACACCCTGGCCAGGGCCTCGGCCTCCCCACTCTGCTGCTGCCGCTGCTCCTGCAGCCGCTGCTGGTGCTTCTGCACCTCAGCATACAGGCTGTCCCTTTGCTTCTTAGACATCCTCCCAAATTTCACAGCTGGGGCAGAGAGAAAAACAGAGAACAGCACTTGTTATCATTCTCGTTAGCCAACTCAGAGCCAGGTGGTCACCGATGGTTGTCCCCTCAACATCAAACACACAACTCCTTTGTGCTGTAACCTCGGAGTCCATTCATCTGCACTCCATGTTTGGTGAAAAGTGGATTCAGAAGTTGCTTGTACCAGTTTCTGTCCATGGTGAGAACTAAACTCAAGCTAAGAAGAAATGTAAAAAGTATGTAACAAAAAACAAACAAACAAACAAAACTATGAAACACCCATAGTATCTGCAATTAAAATATCAACCAAAATTCATTATTAATCTTACTCAAAGTATTAATATTACTAGATTACCAGATAGGGCCCTACTATTCCACTTGCAGGCTTTTTTTTTTTTTTTTTTTTAAATAGCATATTGAGTAAGACCAAAGATGTGGGGCTAGGGATAAATATAATTTTAAGTCAACCCATCATTTGTCTTCATTTGGCTTTTGAGATCAAATAATAATAATCTTTGAAAAAAAATAGCAATTTTATGCTTCCAATGCCCAGAAAGTAAGTCAACAACAGCTATTTTTCCTCATTCTACCACCTGCAATTTTTTTCTTCAAAAATTTGTGTTAACATGTGAATACTTGTTCACTTTTATGGGACATAGTGTAATATTTCAGCACATTTGCACAATATAAACCTAGCTATTTTGTTTCTACCAGAAACATCCTCAGTAATTCTGGGGAAAATTGAGGCAGAGGTTCTGGGAGAACAGAGTAGTAACAGGCAGATGATTTTGTTTGAATGTGTTGTTTCTTAACTTATGGAACTCCACCTCCTGAACTCTTAGATTTTGACATTTCCCTTCACATGTTGTCCACTCTCTCTATGGGATGAATATCCCAAGTCGTGGGGCTACCTCTTCGGAATCTGCAAGCACTGGTTGGCACGTGTCAGTGGGGGGGACTAACAGTCACGCAACCTTGGAGGCTCCCCTCTGAGTTTTGGTTGTGTTTTTCTTTTGTGACAGTGTTCATTCACTTGTTGGTGTAGAGAGCTCTGAGAATGTAGGAAGAAGGAAGTGGAAGGTAGAAACAAATTGAATTCCTGGATGTAGTCGCTAAGGCCGGGGCTTTTTTGAGAATAAGTAAACGGTGAAGTGCTTAAGAACTCTAGCACAAAGGGTCCACAAAGGAGACTCCTGCTGTGAGAAAGCTGCTGTTCGCCCTCATAATATTCCTCCGAAATTAATTTTCTACTTCCATTGGGTACAGGCTACCAAATTTTGTCTGAGTATAGGCTGTTCAAAAGGGAGACCACAGTTCCCAGCCCCCTCACTAGTAGGTGTGGCTATGAGATTAAGTTCTGACGAACAGGAAGTAAATGGAAGTGTTGTACATACTTCCAGGTATTGGGGCATGGCTCTTTGCTTCCTTTGATGCCTACTGGATTTGAACAATTTCTCCTTAATCTTTCTTAAATCTACATTCTGGCCTTCTATGCTGACTAAGTAGGAAAATAAAGTGGTAATTATCCAGTAATTCTTCTCAGCGAAGACAAGCAAACTGATTAATTCATACCAAACTCCCCTTTCCACCTCAGTTGTTGCTCTTATAGAATCTTGAATCATTTATATCATTGTGTTTAACTTTGTTTGTAGAGACGCTGCTGTGATTAGATTCTGTTTCTTAGAGACAAATTTGTTTGCTTACTAATCACAGTGACATTTTCAGTTTCTCTGTGGACAAAATTCAACAGTAACTTTTTGGGAAAGTTTTCTATGCACCTTTCTATTACATCTTTCCAAAAAATTTACTCAATATTATTGTCTAGAGAAAAGCATTTTTATTTAGGAGAAAATAAAAATTATAAATATTGATTGAGAAAGGACACTTGTCCTTTCCCCAGGAAAGTAATGTGCTGTGTTTCTCTGTTTGCAGATCTTCCTTTGCAAGTATTCATGGAAATTCAGAACAGCTCTTTGCTGCAGAGCTACGCATGTGACAAGATCTGTACCTCTCGCTATAGATTTAGACTTTGTTTTCACCTTGGTAGATCTACTTTCTGACTTATTTTAGCACGATAGTTTGAGTTGGGATGGGCATTTGGCACAACATCACTTGGGATGACCACATCCCATGTCCAGGTGCCTGGATTTAAGTCACAGCTCTGCTTCTGACTCTGGATTCCTGCTAATGTGCACCCTGGGAGGCAGCAGGTAACTGCCACCCACGGTGGGGGCACCCATATTGAGTTTCTGGCTTCTGGCTTCAGCGTGGCCCAGCCCCTGACTGTAGCAGGCATTTGGAGAAGGAATCAGCTGATGGAGGGTATCTATCTCTGTCTTTGTCTCTTTGCCTTCCAACTAAAGTGAAAATAAGTAAACATTTAAAAAATAGTTTTGCACTGATTTGTTTAAATTTTAGGGGAAATTAAAAATTGAGAATGAAAAACTCTTGAGTGTGGAGACAGAAATGTAGTAATCATTGCTTTAGTTTTCTATGTTCTTTAAATTTAGGTAAAATGTATTTTATGGCAGGTTGATTACATTAATGAACCTGATTCCTTTTGCTTATTTACATGATATTCCTCAATTTGCAGTGCTCTGTCATTTTTTTAAAAAAAGATTTATTTATTTGAGGGGTAGAGTTACAGAGAGTGAGAGGGAGAGACAGAAAAGTCTACCATTTGTTGGTTCACTCCCCAAATGGCTGCAATGGCTGGAGCTGTGTCGATCTGAAGTCAGGAGCCAGGAGATTCTTTCTGGTCTCCCACGCAGGCCCAAGCTCCTGGGGCATCTCCTACTGCCTTCCCAGGCCACAGCAGAGAGCTGGATTGGAAGAGGAGCAGCCAGGACTAGAACTGGTGCTCATATGGGATGCTGGCATTTCAGGTGGAGACTTAACCCACAGCGCCACAATACTGCCCTTGGTGCTCTGTCATTCCGACAGATGTCCTCTCTACTCTTTGACTCAGGGTCACATGACCTGTCCTGGCACATGTGATATTTACAAATGCAACACAGAGGCTTGAAAGGGGCTTAAATGATTGGGCATCTCACCGTGACAAGGACATGCCTGAGCTAGCTTGCTGAAGAATCAGATATATGAGAAGTAGAGCCAAGCCTCTGCTGTTATCCAAGGCAAGGCCATCTGTGACCCTCAGAGCCACAGAACTAACCTGTAGCTGAGGTGTGCAGAATTCTGCTGTTAACTATGGACCACCTAATCAACATGAACAATGTCAAAAAGCATACAACCAAAACCTCTGCCCTGGAAAACACCTGAAAATGCAAGAAGGGAAAGATGGACCTTTTTAAAGAAATCAATTTAGATCACTAAGTGACTGGAATGTTTTCAAAGAAACAACTTAAAGCTCTACTACAGTTCAGAGTTATCAGGTTTCATCCTAAATTGAGAAGTTCACTGACAATGACCGTAATAATTTTCTAGAATGAATTTCCATTCATTTCAGAAATGATGTGTGCTTCAGTTTTATACTTCCTTCATGCAATAACAGTGGTGACATATTTGGAAAAAATTACAGTACATGGCAAAAATGCAACTATTGAGCTTCTGTGGCATATAGATAACTCCTTGTCATTATTTATAAATCTATTTGTTGTATTCGTAAGTCTATTTTAACAAAGGCTGTGATACTATTATATTTCCAAGTATTAGCAGTCTTCTGGTCATTATTCATTAACAAGAATGGCACATATTTTGAGCGTTTGTCCCTCTCAGTCTTGAATTATTCTATACTGACATTCACTTGAGGGTAGAGGCAGCCTCTTGTTAGACTGCTACCACTTACAGAAGCCAGCACAATTCCATATACAATGCAACTGCTTTATACATATTTGATGGTGATGGTGTTTGCTCAAGATATGCTCTTAACCTTCATTTCGATTGCACGCTAGTTAGGAATAATTTTATGCAAAAAGTATCAGAAATCATTTTATGTTTATTTGGATTGTGGGATTCTAAATGGAATAGAAATTTTTGTAGTGATTCCAGGATAAAATTGCTACTCCTTCAAAGATTTCTACTTAGTACTGCCTCACACTTGGATGCCAGTTTTTGTTTAAAAGAATCCAACTGTACAACTCTCATCTATGGCTTCCTATAGTAACTTTGAAAATTGTTTAATCCATCTCTGGTTGTAAAGTTCTTGTTTAATGATGAAACTGGTCTTAATTTAACTCTTCAGCTTCAGAAATGTGTTTGTTTTATTAGTGCTCTAAGCTTTGTGTTAGAAATGTGTTCCAATTTACCTAATCCCTTCTCATTTTCTTCCTTGTCCTCCTCTTCCATCTTTTCTTTCTCTTCTTCTTCGTCCTCCTCTTCCTCACCTTCTCCTTCCCCTTCCCATTTTTCTTTTCTTTTTTCTTCTTCCTTCCTTCTTTTCTTCTTTCTTTTCCTTCACTCCCTTCCTCCCTCCTTTCCTTCCTTATTTCCTTGCATCTCTCCTCCTTTCTTTTCTTTGCAGGAGTTCCTGAGCTGATGGAACGTTCTTTATTTATTCCACTATGGTAGTGGAATATGTGTCTATTGAGCCTTTTAAATATAGATAGTGTGGCTGGAGAACTGAATTTTAAATTTAATTTTACTTTGATGATTCGAACATTGCATTGACATGTGGGTTAGACAATACAGCTCTGGATAGAAGAAACTCAATCTTTGAAACCTGTCCCTCTAGGGATGTTTTGTTTTCTCATAGAGGCATGCCATTTAGTAGGATACATTCCAGATTTTTGCAAGGTGAATATCATATTTTCTCTTTTAGACTTGGTTTCTTTCTAATAATATCAAACAGCTTTTCTGTTTTTTCTTTTTCTAGTTGCACAATTTACAACTGAGGATTCCTTTGTGAAAACTTCAGTTAAAATAACATTTATGAAAGGTGAAAGGTCTACATAAAAGACATAAAAGATGGTGGAGAAGAATCAGTGGGCACATTCATGATATCATTTCATACACACATACACACACATATACTTACCTTTTAATAAATATGAACACTCAGGTGTATGTATTTCAAGAGGATTTGGTTTGTGACTCTTAGAGCTAAATTTGAACAAATCTGTTATTGCTGACTTTGATGACTACACATATATGTGCCCTGGCTAATTAACCAGTATAAAAGTAGAAATTCATGAGAGAATGAAAATCTAGTGATCTCAATAGTTTTATTAAGCTAGCTACTAGTAGCCATGCTGTTTCAGTGACCAGATATGGTGAATCAACTCTTGTTGGAGCCAGGCTTAACTGACAGAGAGTCAGTGCATATGCCCCAATGAAAATACCACTTTATCTTTGAGGGGAGCCAAGGGGTTTAGAAAGAAGGTAAGTGGGAGGACATCTTACCTCAACTACTGGTACCATGCTGAAGCACTTTGGAAATAATTGCTTAGTCGGTAGGAGGTAAGGATATAAATGTCAGGAGAAGCCCTACCTCTCATTCTAGAGCCCTTACTAGACATAGCTAATTAACCACAACTTATGAATTTTTGATTTCTTCAATACCACATTCAAGACATTATTTATCAATAGAAGATAAAACCTAGCCAATTTTACTGGTAGTTGCCTAATTTATTAGGTAGAAGTTACTCTTTGTAACCAAGATTCAGCACCTATGACATAAAGAAGGCTTCTTTTTTTTCCTTAGAATCACATTTTTTTTCCTTCTTAAGCCCTTTCTCCACATTCCCAACCAC
Organism: Oryctolagus cuniculus; assembly: GCF_964237555.1. Lineage (NCBI taxonomy): Eukaryota > Metazoa > Chordata > Mammalia > Lagomorpha > Leporidae > Oryctolagus > Oryctolagus cuniculus. The sequence goes on from NC_091432.1 coordinate 155,610,786, forward strand.
CACTCCTCTCCTGGGTCATTTCCCCTTCTGATTAGCTTGCATAAGACATGCTTGAGAGGCATGTGGTAAGATGTCCCTGGCAGTGTCAGGAAGCCGTTGGACCTTTAGTCAAAACTGATCCTTAGACTTACTACTCAGTGTCCTTGTACACTACCTTCTTTCATTCACACAGAGGTTTATGTGCTATAGTATATTTCTTCCCCCTTGAGAACAGATTGTGGCTCTATCCATTAAATAGCCTCCTACCTTTCCAACACATTTTTTTTTTATGTTGTAGGATTCATTCAGTCTCCCAGATCTTGTGGATTGATGGCACTGAGACTGCTCAGTCTGCATGGACCCTATGTTCATCCATTCCCCATGGTTCTCTTCACCAGCACAGACCTACAAGATCAGCCTTTCTAGAAGAGATATTCTCTTTTGTTGTAGGAAGAAGTAACACAAACAAATACATGGCTTATCTCTTTGCAGTTATTAATGGGGCTTTTAAGAGACTGTCAATTAATATGCTGCCTCCAAACAGGAGAAAATCAGAAGTAAACAAGATACAACAAAAACAAATAAAAGAAAAAAAAATCAGTGGGTTAATAGGAAAGTTTTAGAAACTTCATCACTGGTGATTTAGAAGTACTGAATAAATTGAAGGATTCAAGTTCAATTTTTTTTTTGTAAAATTTGTCTTATAGGTGCACACTTGTGCAAGACAAGTATAAATGGCTTGGGACTTAATGAAAAGGTAAATAAATGAACAGCTCGCAACACCCCTATATAATAAGGTTCAGTACCTACAATTATCTATCATTCTTTGAAACTTAAGGAAGTTTCTTTTGTGTTTTGTTTTGTTTTGATCCATACCACCTTGAACATCACTGAAGGGAACATGATCAGAGGCACAGAACCCATAGAGAGAGTGAAGTATCAAGGATACTGCCTGTTTTTCAGGCTCCAGGCAGAAAATAATTCAATGGATCATTCACCTGGTTACTTGCTTTAAACCATTGAACATACAGGAAGAACAAGCCAGAAATGGCTCCTGTACACAGGGACATTTAAAATCTGATACAGGAGAGCTGTGGCCAATGTCAGTAAGGGATGAGTTAATGTACATGTATGCCTAAAAATGGACATACAATTAGTAAAATTCATTGATAATATTGTTTGAGTTAATTTGTTCTCTTTCATTAATCAAAAGGCTCATCTGGGGAGTCAAGCCACCCATTTGGTTGGGTGTGAAGGTGGAGTGTGCACTTGAATTCCATTCTGAGTAGGACACCTACACAGTTTTGGACTTGAACTTCATCACAGCTCAATACACTATTGGTCCTTAATTGGGTGGTTATGACTAGTCAGCAAAGCTTTTGAGCTTCCTTATAGAAGCATATTCTCCTCCTTAGCATTTCCACACACAAAGAAATCTGTACACCAGTGAGGCCTACCTAGTGATCAGATGACACTGGTTTGTCTGAGACCTTCTAGTTCTGGCTCTGAAAGTGTCCTGTCCCAGAAAACTGCTCATTCACAGGCATCCTCAGAGGGGTGCTCACCTTCAACCTCGGCTCAGGTGGCTTTCACGCAACCTAGTTAGCACAGGCTGCTCCATGAACTATGGTAGTCTTCCATGTTTTCCTACTTTATAGGCAATACTATATTTTATATGTTCTTTCTTACCTCTTAATGCACTACTAGCACTATAGTTTTCTTTCCCTATTATCTCCAATTTCTTAATCTAGAGATCTTCCAGTAGCTTAAATAGATTTCAGCAAAACATGCATTTGAAAGTCCTTAAGTGAGAAATAGGAAGGTGATGCCTTACCATCTCTCGACATTCCTAGGGCAAGACACTTCTGTAGTCGGCAGTGTTGGCAACGGTTTCTGTTGGTTCTGTCAATTAAACAGTTTCTTTGCCTTGGGCAGGAGTAAGAGGCATTGTTCTGTTGGCTCCTCCTAAAGAAACCCTAAAGGGAGAAAGAGAAGGGGGAGAGAAACAGTATTACAAGAAGGAGAATGCAGTGAATATTAACATATGTTAAATTTGCCACATTTTCTACTGTGAATGTTAATAGTTTAATTTTTTTTTAAGGGAAAGAGTTTATTGGGGGAAACCCAATAGACTGGAGGGAAGGGGCAAAGAAGGAAAAGAGGGAGAAGGAGAGTGTAAGAGAGAGACAGAGATAGAGACAAGGGGTCAGGAGAGAGAGAAAGAAAGAGAGCCAGGTGTTTCAGGAACCTTCCTTTTAAAACCTTGCTGGGGGGTGGGCAGGGAAGTAGGAGCAGCGAATCCCATTAGGATGGGGGTGGAGCTTGACACAGGTGGTTGGGCCATGTGGCCACCTGGTTTCCAAAAGCTTAATTTTTAAAATTCTTTGGATATTGCTCCTTGGATAGCTTGCACAGGTTTTTGCTGGGGAAAATATATGTTATCAGTATATATATGAAAGTGTCATTCATTCATTCATTCATTCATTTAATGAATGTTTGCATAAAATCATTGAGGGGGCCGGAGCTGTGGTATAGCAGATAAAGCCACCGCCAGCAGTGCTGGCATCCCAAATGGGCACTGGTTCGAGTCCTGACTACTCTATTTCCCATCTAGCTCTCTGCTGTGGCCTGGGAAAGCAGTGGAAGACAGACCAAGTGTTTTGGCCCCTGAACCTGCAAGGGAGGTTCAGAAAAGGCTCCTGGCTCCTGGCTTCAGATCAGTGCAGCTGCAGCCATTGCAGCCATCTGGGGGGTGGACTAATGGATGGAAGACCTTTCTTTCTCTGCCTCTGCCTCTCTGTAACTATGCCTTTCAAATAAATAAATATTTTTATTAAAAAAAATTGTGAGCTTGCAGTTCTGGAAAAAAAACAAAAAACAAAAATCAAAAACTCTTGCTCCCACAGAGCAGTGGGGAGGGGGAAGGAGTGGGAAGCGCATGTGCTGTGGAGGTGGGAAACTCAAGGTCCTGCTAGCACTGGTGACACTGAGAGTGTGGGGTCAGTCAGTATCTGCTACTCTTTTCCTTGCTTGGAAGATGCATTTTCCCCATTTGAAATTTTTTTCTTTTTTTTTCTTTTTTATTTTTTGACAGGCAGAGTGGACAGTGAGAGAGAGAGACAGAGAGAAAGGTCTTCCTTTGCCGTTGGTTCACTCTCCAATGGCCGCCGCGGCTGGTGCACTGCGACCGGCGCACCACGTTGACCCAATGGCAGGAGCCAGGTGCTTCTCCTGGTCTCCCATGGGGTGCAGGGCCCAAGCACTTGGGCCATCCTCCACTGCACTGCCTGGCCACAGCAGAGAGCTGGCCTGGAAGAGGGGCAACCGGGACAGAATCTGGTGCCCTGACCAGGACTAGAACCCGGTGTGCCAGCGCCGCAAGGCGGAGGATTAGCCTAGTGAGCCGCGGCGTCGGCCATTTGAAAGTTTTTTTAATTTGGCCAGAATGCTTCTGGAAAGTTGTTTTCTAAACCAGTGATGTACCTTATAATCAACCATATCTCTAAATAAAGGAATGTCATATATGAGAGGACTACACAAAGTTCACAGAAAATGGAATGAAAAGATAATTTTATTTTGGTGCATAAACATTTTTGAAATCCATATGAAGTTTTTGCATGATACATATTTTCCATGAACTTTTTTGAAACGTATGGATTTCCCATGTTTTGCATCAACATAAGCGTATCTTTTAATTCAAATTTCCATGAATTTTTGAAGTGCTCTGGTATAAATTCTTCAACAAGAAGTAAGTAATGGCGCTGGTGCTGTGGCATAGTGGGTAAAGCTGGAGCCTGCAGTGCCAGCATCCCATATGGGCACTGGTTCGAGTCCCAGCTGCTCCACTTCCGATCTAGCTCTCTGCTATGGCCTGGGAAAGCAGTAGAAGATGGCCCAAGTCCTTGGGCCCCTGCATCTGCATGGGAGACCCAGACGAAGCTCCTGGCTTCTGGCTTTGGATCGGCACAGCTCTGGCCATTGCGGCTATCTGGGGGGTGAAACAGTGGATGGAAGACCTCTCTCTCTTTCTGCCTCTGCCTCTCTGTAACTCTGCCTTTCAAATAAATGAAAAATAAATCTTAAAAAAAGAAGTAAGTAATAAGTAAAAAATAGAACAAATTATCTCTGCTCTGGCAATATTGAAAGTCTTCATAAAAGCCCCTTTGGGTCCTTCTAGTACAAAATGAACTGCCAGGGACTGTATACTACTCCTTTAAATAAATGCACAGCTGAGTTTATTTTAAGAAAATTCCTTGAATACCAACTCCTTTAGCTATCTTATGAAAAAATTCTATTGGAGAAAAGAAGCATTTTCTCTAGAGATATGAAAGTTATCACGCTTCTGTTCATCCACCTCCACAATCAGTTTCTCTAATCACTCTTTGCTCTTGGACTGTCTCGAGCAAAGCAGCTAAAGTGCAAAGTGCCCTGTGCAAAATGATGGTCTACAATAGACACAGCAAGAGAAATTTTAGGAAAAGACAGCTCTCAGCATCATATTTTCTTTTTTAAAACATTTTAATTTATTTAAAAGGCAGAGAGATGGAATGGAGAGAGGGTAAGAGAGAGAGAAAGAGAGAGAGAGAGAGAGAGAGAGAGGAGATATCATCCATCCACCAATTTACTTCCTTGCAGCAGTTGGGGACTGAGCCAGGCAAAAGTCAGGAGTGGGGAACTTAATCTAGGTCTTCCATGTGGGTGGCAGGGACCCAACTGCTTGAGCCATCAGCTGCTGCAGTGTAAGATATGCATTGCGGGGACCTGAAACTGGGAGAGGAGCTGGGACTTGAACCCAGGCATTTCAATACATTTTAAATGCTAGGCCAAGAAGGGTTAAGTTCAGTACACACCTTTCTGAGAGGCCTAGAATAGGTCTTCCAGCTTCCTTCAAATAACTTCTGTGTTTGTCAACTATTTAAAGGAGGATAAAGTAGGTATGGGACTAGGTGACACTGAGAGGCAATTACCTTGGCCTCAGACTTAAGGCCCAACAAAAACATTGGCAATCAGGAAAAATAATAGTTCAACAACAAAGTGTTAAATCAACAAAATAAAACCCAATGGTTTAAGAAAGACAGGATCTACATGAGTTTTCCTTTTGTCATGGGCTTCACTATGGCTAACATAGAACTGTGACAACAGCTTGGTCAACCTATAAAGAAAGGGATGTGTGGCCAAGGATCTCCTTAGAGGGAAAGAGTGCTCAAAGGCATTCAACAACAGGAGTAGTTTTATCTCTATATATTCATGTGTATTATTTATTTAATGAACCAGTGACATCAGAATGAGACATCTGATTGCCAAGTTCTATGGAATTCATAGAACTCCTTAAATTAGAAATCACACATAAGTCCATAGGGATCAAAATGATGTCCTTTGGCACTGGCATTGTTAAGCTGTCACATGCAAAGCCTGCATCCTATGGGCTCTCGTTCGAGTCCTGGCTGCTCCACTTCCAATCCAGCTCCCTGCTAAGGCACCTGGGAAAGCAGTGGAAGATAGCCTGAGTCCTTGGGGGCCTTTGTTCACGTGGGAGACCCAGATGGAGCTCCAGGCTCCTGGTTGCAGCGTAGCCTAGCCCCAGCTGTTGTAGCTATCTGGGGAGTAAATCAACAGATGGAAAATCTCTCTGTCTCTCCCCCTCCCTCTCACTCACTGTAATTCTGTCTTTCAAATAAGTAAATAAATCTCTAAAAAAAAGGAAATGATATCTTTCATATACCATGAAAACTGTCACAAAGCATGATCTCAGACTACTGGTCTTTATTAAAAATGATTTAAAATTTACATTTTAAGTAAGAATTTTGAGTTTTTTTAAAAATCTTTGATTACTCTAGTACCACTTAGTAAAAGATGACAGGAAAGAGTTTCCTAAAGTCACAGCTACAGCCCTAATTTAAGGCCAATATGACATTAATTGTGAGACATTTCTTGCTTGTCTGTTGCTCATTTTGTAAATGAGGGTTTTGGCATGAGCAAGAGATTATATTTCAAATTACGTTGAATGAACAGGAAATTCAATAAGTGCATGAGTTGAATGGGTGCTATTTAAAATGGGTGATTTACACAGCACACTCATAGAATGACAATTGCTTTAAGTAACACTCTGACCTCAGAATCAGCCCTTAAGGCTTCCTAGTCAGGCTTAAAAGCCCATGAGAGCATTTCAGGCATGGACAGCCAAGACATTGTGTCAAAAAATGTTCTACAAGAAGGATCTCTGTGAATGAGACCCCAGCGGAAAGAAGTGGCCATCAAAGAAGGATGTACTTTTCTCTAAAGTGAGGAGAGAACTTCCAATTTGCTTATGGCCTTGTCTAAATACTGACATAGTTTGTGGATTTAAAAGGCTTCCATAACCTAGTCAGCTCATGTCAAGAGCCTTGGGTGCTCACTGATGTCATAAATAAGAGTGTTAATTGTTAAATTAACAACAGGAGGGGCCGGCGTGGTGATGCAGCAGGTTAACACCCTGGCCTGAAGCGCCGGCATCCCATATGAGCACTGGTTCTAGTCCCGGCTGCTCCTCTTCCAATACAGCTCTCTGCTATGGTCTGGGATAGCAGTAGAAGATGGCCCAAGTCCTTGGGCCCCTGCACTCGCATGGGAGACCCGGCAGAAGCTCCAGCCACTGCGGCCAATTGGGGAGTGAACCATCGGATGGAAGACCTCTCTCTCTCTCTCTCTCTGCCTCTCCTCTCTGTGTAACTCTGACTTTCAAATAAAAATAAATAAATCTTTAAAAAAAATTAACAACAGGAGTCACTGTGCATTAACTTCCCATGCAAGATCTCTATCCTCAAAGAGTTGTATTACGAGAGTTAACTATAAGACTAGGCTCAAGCAATTTTTTGTGTGTATGCGTGTGTGTGCAAATTGTTGAAATCTTTATGTAGCATAGAGTTGGTCTTCTGTGTATAAAGTTAATTGAAAATGAATCTTAATGGAGAATGGAACTGGGAAGGAGAGAGGGAGGAGAAGCAGGTGGGGAGGGTGAGTATGGTTGAAAGAATAACTATATTCCTAAAGTTGTACTTACAAATTTGTATTCCTTAAAAAATTAATTAATTAAAAAATAAAATGGGTTGACTTGAAAACAGTACACTGAAAAATCAGAGGTTGATAACTGAATGTGCTGACATTGACATGTTCACTGTGAATAGAGCTTCTTAAGTTTTCTACTTTAAGAAAAATGTAGCATCCTCATATTTACAAATGTAGGCTTTTCCATGAAATAAATAAAACAGCATGGTTTACAAAGTCATCTTGACTAAGACTTCAGAGTGTGCTTCAACAGTATAAATTCAATAGCATAATTTTTTTGTAATTTTTTCTTTAAATAAAAAAGATGATAGGAACTTAAATATTAGTTCCTCACAATTGAATTGCTGAATTATATTTGTACAGTCATTAAATTTTAAAAATTTATTGTTTAAATGCTTTGCTCCTAGACTTGAACATATCCTTGCATTTTGAAATCAGATGTTTTCCAAATAGTGCTTATACCACAAAATACCAAATATCCCTACTTTGACAATTTAAAAAAAATTTTTCAATGGATATGAAGTAAACTAGAGTAGAGCTCTTAAACTGCATAATGAGCCAACAAATCATTTAGAAATGCTGTCAATGGAAATGTTTTGATTAAAAAAATTATGAGTATTTATGAAGAAAACTGTCTACCTGCCCCAAGAAAGCAATACTTTCTTCAAGAAAGGTAAAACATTGCCCACTTATACTTTTTCTTTATTGTTTCTTCTTGATGAATTTAAAAACAATTCACCAAGATGGATAACATGCAATCCTTGGGTCAGGTACTCTTCTGCAGCAGTTAAGTTTCTGCTTGGGAAACCTATGTCCCAAATTAGAATGACTGGTTTGAGTCCACCTGCTCTGCTTATCACCCAGCTTCCTGTTACTAGGTCCCGGAAAAGCAGCAGCTGATGGCTCCAGTATTTGGGTTTTTGCCACGCACATGGGAGATCTGGATAGAGTCTCAGGCACCTGGCTTTGGCCCAGCCAAGCCTCAGCTGTTGTGGGCACTTGTGGAATAAATCAGCAGATGGAATATCTCTCCCTCCCTCTGTCTCTGTTTTTCCCCCCTTCTGTCACTCTTCCTTTCAAATAAAGAAATAAATAATAATAAATGAAAATAAATAAAACATTTAAAACAATTCTTAATCATATGTTTGCAGAGAGACAGAGTACAAGGGATATCTCTAGGTGTTCATTCATGGATTATCTCTAATCATTTGGAACGCAGGTAGAGGTGATGATAATTCAGATCAGGATATTGACAGGTGGGTACATTGATATTGTTCTCCTTCTCCTTCTTCCCTCTCCCTTTTTATTCTCATTAATTCCTTTTTGTTTTCTTCCATTTGATTTCTTTTATTTTTATTTTTATTTTTTTGACAGGCAGAGTGGACAGTGAGAGAGAGAAAGAGAGAAAGGTCTTCCTTTGCCGTTGGTTCACCCTCCAATGGCCGCAGCGGCCAGCGCGCTGCAACCAGCGCACTGCGCCGATCCGATGGCAGGAGCCAGGTACTTATCCTGGTCTCCCATGGGGTGCAGGGCCCAAGGACTTGGGCCATTCTCCACTGCACTCCCTGGCCACAGCAGAGAGCTGGCCTGGAAGAGGGGCAACCGGGACAGAATCCGGCGCCCCGACCGGGACTAGAACCCGGTGTGCTGGCACCGCAGGCGGAGGATTAGCCTAGTGAGCCGTGGCGCTGGCTCCATTTGATTTCAATTTGAGGAATCATACCTTTTTGAGACTGCTATAAAGACTCAGTTTCTCACCCAGCACCACTATTTGGCAGTTACACAATTTTTTTTTCCCTTTTATGTTTACAGACCTCTTAAGATTAACATTGGATCTTAGAATCCAGGATGCACTACACCTCTTTTAGTTCACTGAACTTAAGCTAATGATTCACTTATTTTGGATCCAAAATAGATTTATTCTTGCCAATAAATTAGATGTCGTATCACCTGTTCCCTGTAAGATTGCAATTGCATTTTACTTGTTGTCTTTAAAGTTAGTATAGAAATGTCTTTTTAAGATTTCAAATTTCTCTTATTTCAGAATATGTTGCCTGCTATTCGGGAAGGAACTTGCTCACAGGATTTGGAGTTTTTATTGGAAGGATTGGTGAGATCTTTCTGGGAGGGAGACACTGGACTGGGAGTGAAGAAACCCACAGTTTTGGTCAGCTCTCCGCTGCCTGGATCAGTGAGGTAGGGGAGATGATGTAATCTTGCTTTATTCTTCAGGACCTCAGGGACTAACGAAGAGATTGAGGCAGATGATTTTTAATGGATTTGGGAATCATCTGGTCTACTTCTACCTTCCCAAGATTCCAGTTTTTGCTTCTTGCTCTGGAATGGGAGACTAAAAGGTAGGCATATGCACACTGCAACTGTTATCCTGGGTTCCTCTTTCTCAAGCAGGTATATGTATGCCCCTTAGTTTACAATCATTATTTTAACCTTCGGTTAAGTGTCTTACAGACAACACTGGAGGACAATGCGGCAAAAGCGTTGCCTAAGTCTGGATGTACATCTCTGTAAATGTGAAAAATCGAAGCTCCTAAGTAAGACTCTACTTTTAAGGAGCTCCTGACCAGTTAGACCATAACAAACAGAAGAGCCTCCCACCCACCCAAGAGAGAAAAATGCCAGTGTTGGCAGCTGGCAGGCCTTCCTTCAAGAAGGCTTCAGGACGTGTGCTGTGGGGTACACAGGTGCCGTGCCTGAGACAAACATGGAACCGCGTGGGGTTAAAGTCCCGTACCTTGCAGCCTTCACACGTGATGACTCCGTAGTGGATCCCGGAGGACTTATCGCCACAAATTTTGCATGGTATCACTTCAATTTGTGCTGAAAGGGGAAAGCAGACATTTGAGCTTACAGAGTGCTTGTCTTCCTTTCCTGCTTCCTGTCTCCCTTCCCACCATCCCTGCTGTGAGATTTGAGTTTGAAGACACCAAGGAGGGTGTGGTCGCATGGCTGTCACCCATTACTATGTCAATGGCCCTCCTAAGCTTCTATGTCAAAGGACACCCATCTACCATTGCTACATTGCTTTTTCTCAAACTAAACTAGTATAACCAAAGACTAGAGGTTTTCAAAATTCTTGCCTTTACAGTTTTCTCTTTCTTACACTTGATTTTTTTTAAAAAAGATTTTTATTTATTTATTTGAGAAGTAGAGTTACAGAGACATGCACAAAGAGAAAGGTCTTCCATTTGCTGGTTCATTCCCTAAGTGGCCACATTAGCTGCAGCTGGGATGATCCAGGAGCTTCTTCCAGGTCTCCCTGTGGGTGCAGGGGTCCAAGCACGTGGGGCATCTTTTACTGCTTTCCCAGGCCATAGCAGAGAGCCGGATCAGAAGAGGTGCAACTGAGACAAAAACCGGCACCCATATGGGATGCTGGCACCTTAGGTGTAAGCTTAGCCTCCTAGGCCACAGTGCCAGCCCCACGCTTGATCTTAAATTGTTTGACTCAAAGATTCCTTGAACTATTGGCTTTACTATTTTCTTACTTGCACTTGAAAATTTGCACACACAGCTTTCACATGGTCTTACCTCAGTAATATTTTAAATAAGTAAATAAAGCAAAACTGGGTCAGGGAGGAGCAGGTAGGAGTTGGGCAGAGTATATGGTTACTTAATATATTACATGGCTAGATGTTTACTTGTGAAAATGCCAATAATCAAGCAGTTCAATACTGATCATGCTGTATGTGTTCACTAAGGTGAAGAAAACTGTTCACACAGGACAAGATTATGCTAATAGTGGCTACTAGTGTAATTAACATAGAGAAATTAAAGAAAAATTAATCAAGTATGTGGTCATTGATTGGGAATTCAATAGGAAGTGAAATCGTTTCATTGGGGATAAAGACATATTTGTTGATTTTGAAGATCATGTAGGATTTGGTTAGGCTGAAAGGAGAAGCATTAGATGAAGAAAGGATTGGCGGTCTAGGATGGTTGTGGGTTGAAATCACTAAGATAGCAGCTGGGCTAGATGGAAACTTGGGTCCTGTGGTTGGATGTTAGATTCTGGAGCTCTTGGGTCAGGCAGAGGACTTTTTACCTGATCCCACAGGACATAAGGAGTTGATGTAGTGAACAGGGTACAGAACCTATGAAAGTGGTGGTTCAGGTACTTTAGAAAGGTAAGCTTGTCTAGTAGCTAACCAAAGGTTATCTCCTAATTAGGGTATTGGAAACTGAAAACCTGAATTACTTGTTGGAAAACAAATGGAGAAAAGATAGAAACGTGATTCAATGGCAAAAGTGAGATTACATGATGAAAGAAAATGTAGAGATGTGGAAATTTTTTTTCTCTACCCATTTAGCAATTGATGGACACTTATGTGGCTTCCTTTTTTAGCTATTGTGAATAATACTGTAGTAAACTTGGGAATGAAGATATATATCCTTTGGATATATATCCAGTAGTGGAACTGCTGGATCACACAGAAGAATGTAATAATTCTATGTCTTTGATAGCATTCTAAGAGTTGTTAAAATGATGCACACTAAGAAGATCTTCTATTTCCTTTCCCAACTTACGATAATTATGCAAAATATACTTCAAAATGCATTGTATATCAGTTTGCCACTTGCATGATTTTGTAGCTTTTCTAATTCTTGAATATACAAAGTATATTACCCTCTATTTCTTATTGCTTTATATTTTATGAAAATGAAACACTTCACTTCAGGGTAGTAGACTGAATTTTTCAAAATTAAATGTTTCATAGGAACTTCAAGTTATCTTTGTAAGCAAAAATTTCCACTTTTCCTATAAGCAAAATGAGGATTCAGTTTGTTAATAAAGCTTTTGAGTTGACTTGAGAAGGGATAACCAGAAATGAGGCAAATTTTCTGATACTATGTAGCTCATTCTCTGACCTCCCCCACAACTGCACATTCAGAATACTAATTTTAAGTTCCTATATGTGCCAATCAAGTCAGTTATAGACATCAAAAGAGACAAAGTTAATTAAAGTACTTAGTAGACTACATGTTTTTATTTGCTTCTGTTTCTTTTAGCTTTCAGATTATTGAACTACTATTCAAGATTTTTTGATGGGGAAAAATATGAGATTTTATGTCATTCTCTGTTCTCCTGAATTCCAGTCCTTAATCTGTTAATAACATGGGAAGTGACCAAGTTAAAAAATCTCTGACCTTATGCTTTCTGACTTATAAATATGGTAACTTCATAGATTTGTGAGGATTAAATGGAAATGTTATCCAGAAGTACCTTGTAAATAGTGTAGAGCCACAAAATGTCAGTTTTCAACATCATCATTTCATCATCATCATCAACTGATATTTGAAACAAATAAGATACAAGCCACATTATTATTCCTTTATTAAAGACCTTGTCTTTTAAACATAACCTAATGAATGACACTATAAATTATTTGTACTTTTTTTTTAGTGATAACCTTTCAAACAGTGGCTTGTTTATAATGATTACAAATTGACTAAGAATGTCACGTATTCATTGTATAGTTTGTAGCATATATGATGTTAAGTCAGAGGCTCTCTGCATAAATTTCTCCCCAGGGAGTAGCTTACACGTTGGGAGAGTCTGCTTCAATAAGTTCTTAATTATAAAATGATCTAACTTTAAAGAAAATGAAAATAGAGGTAATTTGCCCCCTGGGTGTCGCTCCCCGTCTTCATGGGGGAACGACACTAAACCCTGCCTAGGCTTCATATCCGAGTCACGGCACCATTATGTCGCTCCCCCTCTTCGTGGAGGAGCAACACAGGACCCTGCGCTGTTCTTTCATCTGCTCGGCCCTCCCCGGGTTTGCTGCTGGTTCTTCCCGGGTTGGCTACTATCCCTTCCACCTCCGTGGAAGGGCAGTTCCCCCTGGCCGCATTCCCCACTTCCGCAGGGGAGCGGCACACCGCCGGCCGGCTCTCTGGGGGCTGCACGGGTTCCCTTAGATGTTCCCCATAGATGTTCCTCGTGCATGCCGTTTCTCTCCTCCTTTATAGTCCTTCTCTGCCAATCCCAACTCGGCTGCCCACACGCCGAGTACGCTGCTCTCCAATCAGGAGCAAGTCCTACAGTTAATTGGTTGAACTGGAGGCAGCTGTGCGGAAGCTGTTTACTTCTCTCCCAGCGCCATATTGTGGGAGAGCAGATGCATAGAATAAGTCCTAATTCGAGTAACTTAGTCTAGTCCGGATTGCTCCCCACAGATCCCCCTTTCTTTTTATTTTTTGGCGTTGATACGCGCCTGTCTTCGGTGTCCCACGGCACACACTCTGCTCTACTTGCTAGCGTTGCCACAGGCTCTTACAAGTCCTATCAATCAGGAAAACCGAATCCGGGTCCTCTCTTCGCCATTGTGAGGAGGTTTTTAGGCGCTGATGCGTGCCTGTGTTCGGTGCCCTGCAGCGCATGCTCTACTCTGCTAGAACTGCCTGCAGGTGTTTACAAAACCTATCAGGCAAACCGAATCCAAGCCTTCTCATTGCCTTATTGTGGGGAGGCCTTACTGATGTTAATTCGTGCCTGTCTTCGGTGACCTGCGGCTAGCCGCCCAGGTGCTCATCGCCTCACTAATCGGGCAGACCGAATCCAAGCCTTCTAATTGGCATGTTGAGGGGAGGCCTTATTTTTCTCTATTTCTCTATCTCCGGGCATTCCTACCTCTCCCATTTCACTTCTATCTTCCAGCATTCCTATTTCTCTTTTACTTCTAAACTTCTGTTTCTCTTATCCCCGCAGCTTTCCGGCACCTCGCCCCGCCGGCGGGTTCCCGGCTCTGCGCCGCTTCAGCCCGCGCGCCTCTCTCATCTGCGCAGCTTCCCGGCTTTGCGCGGCTCGGCTTTGCGCGCTCCGCGGTCTCCACGCTTAACCCTTTCGCGTCTGAACCACGGCCTACGCCAGCGTTCCCTATCTATTCACGCCCCGTGCTCTCTCTGCACGCGGCGGCTTCCGCGAGTAACACAGTGTAGCTTGCGTCTCCGCCACTAGGATTCAATCTAAGTTCCCCGGGCTAGCCTGGCGAATTCAACCCAGCGTACGTCTCCGCCCCACGATTTGGCTTCCCGTCCTTTGCTCCCCGGGCTAATCAGACGGATCCCAATCTGGCTTACGTCTCAGCTTCTGGTTTCAACTTTTCGCCCCCTATTCCCGGGCTAACTTGAGAACCCCAAAGTGGCTTTCGTTTCCGCCTCGGCCTGCCCCCCGCGGCTTCAATTTCCCTAACATTTTTCTCTACCCGGTATGTTTCCCCAAGCTTTCCTCCAACGATATTCCTCCCTCATTTCTCCTGGCCTCTCCCCACAGTCCGCGTCCGAGTCTGTTTGCTCTAGCTTTCACTTTCGCTTTCGACCTTAGAGATTTCTCCCAGCTTCCCCCCGTAGTCCGTATCCGAGTCTATGCCTAGGCTTTCAATAGCTTCTTCCGGCTCCTTTTTCGTCCGGCTTTTCCCTAGGCTGTTTGCTAGTCTCTCTCTCCGATATTTTCCCAATTCTTCCCGTTTCTTCCCGTTTCTTCCCTCCTAAGTTTGCTATCCGTCCTAGGTTTCCTATCCGAGTCATTTCTTCCCTCCTAGGTTTCCTATCCGTCCTAGGTTTCCTATCCGAGTCACGGCACCATTATGTCGCTCCCCGTCTTCATGGGGGAACGACACTAAACCCTGCCTAGGCTTCATATCCGAGTCACGGCACCATTATGTCGCTCCCCGTCTTCATGGGGGAACGACACTAAACCCTGCCTAGGCTTCATATCCGAGTCACGGCACCATTATGTCGCTCCCCCTCTTCGTGGAGGAGCAACACAGGACCCTGCGCTGTTCTTTCATCTGCTCGGCCCTCCCCGGGTTTGCTGCTGGTTCTTCCCGGGTTGGCTACTATCCCTTCCACCTCCGTGGAAGGGCAGTTCCCCCTGGCCGCATTCCCCACTTCCGCAGGGGAGCGGCACACCGCCGGCCGGCTCTCTGGGGGCTGCACGGGTTCCCTTAGATGTTCCCCATAGATGTTCCTCGTGCATGCCGTTTCTCTCCTCCTTTATAGTCCTTCTCTGCCAATCCCAACTCGGCTGCCCACACGCCGAGTACGCTGCTCTCCAATCAGGAGCAAGTCCTACAGTTAATTGGTTGAACTGGAGGCAGCTGTGCGGAAGCTGTTTACTTCTCTCCCAGCGCCATATTGTGGGAGAGCAGATGCATAGAATAAGTCCTAATTCGAGTAACTTAGTCTAGTCCGGATTGCTCCCCACACTGGGGTGTGAGAAGATGTTTTTGAAAGCCACAAAGGTTATCTTATACAACTTCAGAAATACAAATGAGACATGGAACATTCACTACAACATCTGCATATTTATGCATATTTATAATCTTGGCTCAACACGTCATCCTGAAGACCTATAAACATTCTAACAGCATTTTTTTAAAAGAGAAAGAAGGAACTTAAATGGGTATATACATGTGTGTGTGTGTTGCTCCACTTGGGGTGGGGTATTCAGTTCAGAAACCCTTTGAGCATTTTTACTTATTGCAACAGAATGAGTCATTACAGACTCAGAATGAGTCTGAGGTTTATTACAGTTGGAGATACATTAAAATAATGTGAACTACTAATTTTTTCCTTTTCTCCCACTTAAAATGCTTCTGAGCTACAATTGTACAGTTCATACAATGTTTTTTACAAAGCACATCTCCAAGACAGAGTACTTCAGACACTGATCAGGACAACAGATCACGTCATTGTTCCAGCGTTTGCCACTTCTAACTCTCTTGCCATTATGCCAGGCACAGCCTCCTGTGCAATTGCCTCACAGTGAATACAGATCCTGTGACATGCTATTTATCATGGCTTCAAATTGAACATCCTGGGAGGATTTTATGGCTTGGACCTCACCAGCTGTGACAACGCAGGTAATAGAAGGAAACTGAGGAGAGGGTTCAACTTTTGTACTTTTATGTGACACATGGTTTTCTTCAACAGCAGCATTCCTTGAGAGACAAACTTATAGGACCCGAAATGTCTTCAATTATAGCTCGATATTTGTGTTTTTCATACCTTCAACTTTTTATATCTTCCACTCACTAGTATTTGTTATTGGTAATTTTGGGGGAGATTATAGCTAAAATTTTATTTACCAATTATAAAAATAATTATATTATAAAAGTAATGATATATAGGATTTTTTTGAAACAATATTTTCACAATGTCCAAGATTGAAGTAAAAGACTGACATGAATAATTTGATGATTTACCTTATGGTAGAGCAATTTATGAAGTACAATTAATGTAAGATCTCATGATTTGGTAGGAAGGTCTTATTCAACAGTTACAGAGTACTGAAAATTTATCTTCCTCTTTCTCTTCAAAGATGCCCATTCTGTACTCCCAGAATCCTCTAAAGGCCCCTTAATTGCTTAGATTCTTTCTACAACTTGGATTAAAGCCCCCAAATTTCAATTCTTCTTGCTAAATAAAATTTGCATGCTTTTACTTCTGCCCCCCTCAGAATGCCCACAATAATGAATTAACTTGAAAATGCATACATCTGATAAAGGATTAATATCTGGAATATATAAGGGGCTCAAGAAACTCAACAGAAACAAAACAATCTAGTTAAGAAATGGGCCAAGAGTATGAACAGGCATTTTTCAAAGGATGAAATGCAAATGGCTAACAGACACATGAAAAGATGCTCAGGATTAGCAGTCATCAGGGAAATGCAAATATAAACCACAATGAGGCTTCACTCTACTCCAGTTAGAATGACTGTCAACTGGGGTGTGCGCCGTGGCACACTAGGTTAATCCTCCGCCTGCGGCGCTGGCATCCCATATGGGCACTGGTTCTAGTCCTGGTTGCTCCTCTTCCAGTCCAGATCTCTGCTGTGGCCTGGGAAAGCAGTAGAAGATGGGCCAAGTCCCTGGGCCCCTGCACCCGCATGGGAGACCAGGAAGAAGCACCTGGCTCCTGGCTTTAGATTGGCGCAGCTTTGGCTGTTGCGACCATTTGGGGAGTGAACCAATGGAAGGAACACCTTTCTCTCTCTCTCTCTCTCTCTCTCTCTCTCTCACTGTCTGCAACTCTACTTGTCAAATAAATAAATAAAATCTTTAAAAAAAATGGCTGACATCCAAAAATCAAAAAATAACAAATGTTGGTGAGGATGTGGGAAAGATGCCCTAATATTTTTTTGATGGGAATGTAAACTCATACAACAATTATGGAAGACAGCATGGAGATTCCTCAGAAATCTGTAGATCTACCATATGACCCAGCCATTCCACTCCTGGAAATTTACCCAAGAGAAATGAAATCAGCATATGAACTGTACTCCCATGTTTATAGCAGCTCAATTCACAATGGTTAAGCTATGGAATCAACCCAGATGTCCATCAAATGATGACTGGATAAAGAAAATATAGAACACATACACCATGGAATACTAGTCAGCTATTAAAAAAAAAGGAATCCTGTCTTTCTCAACAAAATGGATACAACTAGAGACCATTATGTTTAGTGAAATATGCTAGTCCCTAAAAAACAAATATCATGTTTTATTTGATTTGTTGGAACTAATGTATAAAGTACAAAAAAATAGTGTATATGAGCAAAGTTGACATTTTGAGATGTGATTATTGATTATAGCCTTTGTCTATACTCCTGAGGAACAGTAGTCTCTACTTACTACTTGTTGAGTTCTTCATTTAGTGGGGGATTAAGCTTGTGTTTATAAAGTAAATGGAAATAATGTCATTGCAAAAACTTAAAAGAAAAATAAGAAAGGGAGGAGGAGGAAGAGGCAGAGTGAGGGAGGAATGGTAGGAAGTATTCATATATATGAAATGCCTGACCTCTGCTCCATTTATATAAATAAATTTAAAAAACTAAAAAAGAAAATGCATCACTTTTTCAATTTTAAAATATATATATTAAGTACACACATACTGATTACACATACTTACATGGTACAGTATAGTGTTCCTTTTTTTTTAGTGTAGTGTTTCAATACATGTATAGTGTACAATGATCAGATCAGAATTATTGGCAGATATATCACTTCAGACATTTATCATTCCTGTACTTTGAGAACATTCAAAATTCTGTTAGCTATTTTAAATATTCAATTGTTTCCACTATAGTTGTACCACTGTTCTCTAGAACATTAGAAGTTATTCCTGCTCTGAAGCTGCACCCTTACAGCCATTAACAGTTCTTTATCCATCCCCACTTTCTCACACCCTTCCCAGGCTCTGGTAACCAATGTTCTATTCTCTACTTCTTTGAGATCAACTTTAACTGCCACATACAAGGGAGAACATTCGATATTTGTCTTTATTTCACTTAACATAATGTAATCTAGTTTCATCTATGCTGGTACAAATGACAGAATTTTATATTTTTAAATGGCTGAATAACATTCCATTGTGTACATATGCCACATTTTCTTTACCCATTCATCCATTGATGAATGCCTAGGTTGATTCCACGTCTTGGTTACTGTGAATAGTGCTGCAATAAATGTGTGAGTACAGATGTCTGTTCAACATACTGATTTCAATCCCTTTGGATATATACCCAATAAGGGGGAATGCTGGAACATATGGTAGTTCTATTTTTAGCTTTTTTGAGGAATTTCCATACTGTTTTCCATAATTGCTGTACTAATCTACATCCCCAGTAACAGTGTGTGAGAGTTTCCTTGTCTCCATACCCTCACCAGCAGAAAATGCATCATTCTTAAAAGCATCTGTCAGGCGTGCTGGTGGGAATGGATCTTTCAGGTGTTCTCTGTTGGAAGGAAACATCTTACCATGTACACTCTTGTGGCTCTCGATTTCCACCATTCCAACTCTGAAAATTTAACCTGGCCATTTCTATATTTTGGCCATTTTAAGTCCATTGAGGACAGAGGCATTGCTTTTTTGTTTGTTTGTTTTCTATGGTGCCTAAAGCAGAATTTTAAAACTCCCTAAAGCTATGGTCCTAACCATGTTTTCTTTCAATGCAACCAATGAGTTGACATTCTCTCTTTTATGAAAGAGACTTTAAGCAATACTGTTTTTGTATGTGGTGTTGCAAGAAGAAATACGAATCTTGAGACTGCTGGGGTGTATATATTTTGGACAAGATTACCAGGTGATTCTGATATGATATGATAAGGCTCCCATTTGGAATTAAATGAATCAAGTTACTGAGACTTGGCTCTACTATGTAAACCATCTGCAGAGGAGGAAATACCCAGATAGGCCAGATCTGAAAGTATGAACGAGTAATTCTCTCCATTTCCCTAATTTTTTTTAAATAAAGATTTATGTATTTATTTATTTGAAAGGCAGAGTGTCCCTCCCCCTCCAGCCCCCCCAAACACACACACACGCACGCACACAGAGACAGCATCTGCCAGTTAACTTCCCAAATGGCCTCCACAGCTAGGGCTGGTGAGAATGAGTCCAAGAGCCAGGAACTCCATCCAGGTCTCCCAAGTGCGTGGCAGGGGGACAATGACTCAGGCCATCATCTGCTGCTTTCCCAGACATTAGCAGGGAACTGGGTCAGAAGCAGAGCAGCTGGGATTTGAACATGTGCTCCTATATGGCATATTGACATTCAAGTGGTAGCCTAACCCTATTTCCTGACTTTTGGTTTGAGGCTATATTGCAGCATCTTTGATTTTTTTTCCATCTGGGAAATGAGAAGCATCTTCCCAGGCTGCGATTCTCAGACATGGAACACTGTGTTCCTGGACAAGCACAGGCTACCTTCCTGGATCCTGAGTTTGCCTGTTAACTCTGTTTCCTATAACTTGCAGTTATGCTAAAACTGGACAGGGCAGTTAAATCTCTTAATAACGGAGTGAAACACAATTTATACATGTAGAAATTCCCAATAAAGATGACTATTTTGGTTAGGAATTCTTTTGCAGATGTTCTCAATAGCTCAAGTTGTATTTCAATGTATCCAAATTTTATCTTTTGTTTCTTTTAAGATTTATTTATTTTTATTTGAGAGGTAGAGTTACAGACAGAGAGAGGGAGAGGCAGAAAGGTCTTCCATCCACTGGTTCACTCCCCAGATGGCCCCAATGGCTGAAGCTGGGCCGATCTGAAGCCAGGAGCCAGGAGCTTCCTCCAGGTCTCCCATGGGGGTGCATGGGCCCAAGCACTTGGACCATCCTCCACTGTTCCCCAGGCTATAGCAGAGAGCTGGATTAGAAGAGGAGCAGCCAAGACACGAATCCATGTTCATGTAGGATGCTGGTGCCACAGGTGGAGGCTTAGCTTACTACACCACAGCGCTGTTCCCCCAAATTGTATCTTATATATCATCTGTGACAAATTCAAGTTAAAAATCTTAGTTTGTATTCATCCCTTATCTCACCGGGTGACTGATAAGCATCTACCTCCATTAGGTATAAAATTTTATGGTGTCACATAACAACAAACCCAAAGGCCTGGGAGGAAGCAGGTATTCCTGGTACCCAAGTCCACTCTAAATGATTCACCAGACAACATCCTGAAGGCTGAGGTGGGATGGTAGTGTGGAAAACAGATCCTTGTGGAGAAAGGAAAAATTCTGAGCCTTGGCCTCTGTAGCACTCTACCTGCTGATTCTAAAAAAATTGGATTAGGCTTGTGCCCAGATAGATGTCATCAGTAAAGAGCACATGTTAATGCCAGTTTCCATTCTAAACATCCAGTAGAGAGCGTGAAATTCAGTGCACCCTAATTTCTCATATCATACTCACATCTATACACATCTGGAATCTACCTCTCTTCTTGAACTCTTCCCACTAACTCTTGGGTGTCAGAGGATTTGAGTTTTCTTTTCCATTCTGATGATAGATGGCTCCTAAATGACTTAAACATATACTTTTTTTATCATTGTAATTTCCTAAACTACATATTATTGAACATTAGATTAAAAACTTGTTACCATGGAATAATGGCAAAAAGATGATTTTATGCCCCCAAAACATAATTTGTAGGATTATCAAAAAGAAGTTGATTTATCTTTGACACAGGAACATTTACTCCAAAAGTTGCTTGCCCACTCTGATTCACTGTGGACTGAAACAACAGAAAATAAGACCAATAAATAGTAATAACAGCAATTAGTATAATCATTAAAAGCAATTAACGACAATAAGTATTTCCCTTGTAAGCAAGGTAAATCATTTTTATAAGCCACAGTGGTTTTAAAGATTTATTTATTTATTTGAAAGGTAGAGTTACAGAGAGGCAGAGGCAGAGACAGAGAGAGGTCTTCTATCCGTTGGTTAACTCCCCAAATGGCTGCAATGGCCAGAGCTGGGCCGATCTGAAGCCAGAAGCCAGGAGCTTCTTCCGGGTCTCCCTTGGGGGTGCAGGAGCCAAGGGCTTCGGCCATCTTCTACTTCTTTCCCAGGCCACAGCAGAGAGTTGGATTGGAAGTGGAGCTGCTGAGGCACGAAACAGTGCCCACATGGGATGCTGGCACTGTAGGCAGCAGCTTTACCCACTACGCCACAGTTCCGGCCACAAGCCACAGGGGTTTTAAACTCAATTTATGAATCAATCCCCATTAAACACAACTTGCCTCATCAATATTTTAATTATAATGAGATAATATGTGTGGGATCTGACATCATTCAGGCTAAGAGTAATGTCTTACATGACTGTTACAATGTGGTTTGCAGATCAGTGGTTTTGGCATAACCTGGGAGCATGATAAAAACTCAAAGTTATTAAGATACAGTTTAGAAGCCTTGCATCCCATATTGGAGTGTCTAGGTTCAAATTCCAGCTCTGCTTCCTATCCCAGCTTCCTGCTCATGCAAACCTTGGAAGGCAGTGGTGATGGCTCAAGTAACTGGGTCCCTGCCACCCACATGGGAGACCCAGATTGAGTGAACCAGTGCATAGGAGATCTCTGTCTGTCTCTGTCTCTTTGCCTTTCAAATCAATAAACAACAACAACAATAACAAAAAAACATGCAGACTATTAACACTCACTGAAGACCAGTGGAATCAGAATTTCCTTTTTTTTTGACAGGCAGAGTGGACAGTGAGAGAGAGAAAGAGAGAAAGGTCTTCCTTTGCCGTTGGTTCACCTTCCAATGGCTGCCGC
This sequence comes from Oryctolagus cuniculus, assembly GCF_964237555.1. Taxonomy (NCBI): domain Eukaryota; kingdom Metazoa; phylum Chordata; class Mammalia; order Lagomorpha; family Leporidae; genus Oryctolagus; species Oryctolagus cuniculus. Next base: position 155,632,890 of record NC_091432.1, read on the forward strand.
GGCCAGCGCGCTGTGGCCAATGCACCGCGTTGATCCGATGGCAGGAGCCAGGTAACTTATCCTGGTCTCCCAAGTATTTGGGCCATCCTCCACTGCACTCCCTGGCCAGAGCAGAGAGCTGGCCTGGAAGAGGGGAAACCGGGACAGAATCCGGTGCCCCGACCGGGACTAGAACCAGGTGTGCCAGCGCTGCAAGGCGGAGGATTAGCCTAGTGAGCCGCGGCTCCGGCTAGAATTTGCTTTTTAACAAGCATCCTAGGCCAGCATTTGAATTTGACAGCTCAGTTCTATGATGTCCAGGTAATAACAGTTGTAGCTACAATGAGAAGTGACAGGATTTTTAATTTAGCAGGCAGTAAGATAAAACCTTCACAGGACTCTGGACAAACCACTTTTGTGGTTGCTTTTTAGGTGTTTCCTTTTGTCCATAAAGGCATTGGGGCAATTCAAATGTTAGAGAACAAAACCCGTCTAACAACTCTAATCACTATGACAAGGCAGGAGAAAGAGAAGTCAGCACATTCCATGGTGATCTTGCATTTCTCTAATTAACACCGGCATACACGGTTTCCTTTGCAGGTTTAGCCATTGTTAGTTGCACCTTCATCTTCTCATTCTATCCCTGCTTGGTAGTGGCTCCCCCCCTTTCCTGTGTACTTATTCTTGGGTTATGGCTGCTGTTCACCCTCTGATATCCAATGAGTAAATAAGCTCTCTTGAGAACATTAGAAAAAAAAAAAAAAGATAGTTGGGGCTGGCGCTGTGGCGCAGCAGGTTAACGCTATGGCCGGAAGCACCGGCATTCTATGTGGGCACCGGTTGGAGACCCGGCTACTCCACTTCCAATCTGGCTCTCTGCTATGGCCTGGGAAGGCAGTGGAAGACGGCCCAAGTCCTTGGGCCCCTGCACCCACGTGGGAGACTTGGAGGAAGCTCCTGGCTCCTGGCTTCTGATTGGTGCAGCTCCCACTGTTGTGGCCAATTGAGGAATGAACCAGAGAATGGAAGACCCCTCTTTCTTTCTCTGCCTTTCCTCTCTATGTGTAACTCTGACTTTCAAATAAATAAAGAAATCTTTTTAAAAAAGGATAGTTTTTCTATTTTAAAAATAACATTCACAAAGATTACTTCTTTTGGTAGAGGTAAGATGGTCAAGCAATTTGTGAAACCCAGAAAATAAACTAATTTCAATGATTTATGTTAGTTCTGGAAATGCCACATTTGGAAAGCTGTTGCATTTCATTGAGGCTGGTTACTCAGGACAGAATTTCATTGCCATGATGGACACCCATGGTCTTCCTCTCATCTGTTCTAATGTTTTCCTGACACTTTATCACTCAAGGTGTGGACCCTGGTCAGCAAAACTGGCTTTACCTGAGTGCTTGATAGGAAAGTAGAAGTTTAGGTCTTGCCCTGGACCTATGTAATCAGAATCTGCATTGCAACAACGTCCCTGTGAGTCACACATGCAGTAAAGTATGAGATGTTCTGGAAGGGAGAAAGGAAAGACATTCTATAATTGACCTCTCAGGATGCCTGGCTCCAAACCTCAACAGTCTGTGAAGGAAAGTTGATAGTATGATACTTGATACCTAATTTTTCTGGCTATAAACAGAAGAAAACAGAAATAGTTTTGCTTCAGTGGACAAAACTTGTCTTTCTTAAAATTTTCTGAACCCCTTTATGCAGGCTCCACTTAGTTGAAAGCTTTCATAGGAAGTTCATGTTTATGCAGAAACATCACTGAGGGAGAAGGGGCTGGAAGAACTCACAGACCTGGTACTGCAGCTGATTCAGAATCACCAGGCAGAGCCTATTCCCTGAGGAGTAATTAAAAAAATGAAGAAAGGTAATCCAAAAAG